>NC_071102.1:9470000-9605000 GCF_024256425.1 Clarias gariepinus
AATTAATTAAATAAGAACTCATAGGTTAATTTAAACCATGACAAGAAGGCTGTTACTAGGGGGTTAATAAGCAAATGCTATAACATGCATCATTCATAAACACATTAATAAACGTGGGCTTTATTTTTCCCCCACAAGCTTCATATCTGACCCGTCAGTCACAAACATGAAAGTTTCTGAACATTAAAATCTCCTGAAACTTTGCTAGCATGAAAAACAAAATTTAAAAAACAAAACAAAAAGGATGTCTTATCTGAATATTATTATTAATATCTGTTTAATCCCCATCCTCATGCTGTACCTGCCTACGTTATCAGACCGCAGTCTTTATTAGACTAACCAGATAAAATGTCACATTGTTATTTTTTTAAATGGGTGTAAAACTATCTGGTCATTCAAACATTTTTTTTTAAACCAGACAATATATATTTTGAGTCACTTTTATTCATTTGCTGTCCCTTTCGTGTTGTGCGCTGTCTTGTTATAGCAGTGATGTGTTTTGGGGTCATTAATGAGGAGTCTTAAGACTAATGGATCACGCCGGAGATGCAGGGAAGAGGGACATGTCTGACATGTCTGTGGCACTGTGACAAGCAGAGCAACCTTTTCAAAGCTAAGTGCTACCCATTGACTCATTAAAATCCCAGTAATTACATACATTCCAACTGTGTCTTCGCACCTTTAATTGGCTATTACAAAGTGCTGCACTCATTTGTGGCTGTCCATATTCTCTTGTTGTCAGCAGAATGCATTTGCGTGTGTATGTTTGTCTTCCATAAATGAGCATATAATAGACATACAGTCTCATTTTTTTGCATATACATCTGCTTAAAGTTTGACTAACAATACGTTATATTGCGCAAGATGTCCACTAATAAAAGTGCAGTAAAAGGAAGGGAGGGAACTATGCCATTTAGTTTGAGCAGTGGTGTGTCTCTTTCTTCATAATGACTTTGTGAAGCATTTAAAGGCACGGAAGTATCTCAGACTGCAGATTCTGGAGAGGATGAAAACAAATCAAAGTTTTGAGTGTATGTTGAACTTTGCACATCTACGGTACAACAGTCCATACATTATATTTGACCTAACAAGCGACAAGTCCTTCACATCCTGCTTAGTTTGTCTTGAAGAAGTCTTATAACTGCTACTGTTCTGTCTTGGCTTTTGATGTAGAGATTTCAGTTCTACGCTTGGCACGGTTGTGTAGAGGTAAACACTGCGGCCTTGCACCTCCAGGGTTAAGAGGTCCATTCCCACCGTGGGTCTGTGTGTTCTCCCAGTGCTTGATGGGACTGATTAGATATGCAGATAAGGCTTATTGGTATTCCCAAATTTCCCATGGTGTCTGTGTGGGCTCTGTGATGTACTGTCACTATACTGTATGTACTGGTACCAGATACACGGTATAGAACATGAACTAATTAATTTTACTTCTATGTACTGTACAGTAGCCTTTATGTAAACCACATTTGTTTAAAACAGTATTTTAATGTATATTAACTTGTTATATTTTAGGCTTTACATTAGTTTTGTTGATCACTTAGCAAATCAAGCTAACCATACAAGTTACATACACTCACCAGTGGTACTAACCAACATTGGTACTTCACTTCAAGCTTTATCTTTTTTCATAATGTCTTTATATTAATTTATTAAGAGGTTATAACAAAACCACTGTTTCACTTTTTACATTTAAAACAGTAAGATGGAGAAATGTTTGGTATGTTAAGAATGTTCCTAAGAAAACAACCTGTTTTAAAAAATCACTAAATAAAAATTGATTAAACTTTAAGGTCAATACAACCTAATGATACGATTTATGTGAATCAGTCCTATCAGAATATGTGTGTGTGTGTGTGTGTGTGTGTGTGTGTGTGTGTGTTTGTATGGGTGTGCCATGGGCAGTAGGGGTAGTGAAGGGCACTGTAATAGGCTCCACCCCCACATAATATCAGTGCCAAAAACAGGCGTTGTATGTGTCATCTGTCACACACACGCACACACGCACACACACACACACACACACACACACACACACACACACACACACACAGTAGCCATGGTCAGTAGTGACACAGAGGCTGTGCCAGCTGTGAGTTATTATCTAATCTGAAGCTTTGCCCAGGGTTACATTTGTCAATCTGTTCCAGACAATCCTAAGAGACCACCGATTTCTGGGGAGGTTTACCTAAAAAAAAAAAAAATGATGATGACAAAAAAGTCTTCCTTTCAAACAGCCACAGGCCACCAGGTACATGTCCTCAGCTGTCTGGTTGGACCACATAGCGTAAATGATTTAGGGATTTCTGTGATTGTGTGCAAATACAATGGATCTTGGCTGATATAAAAACGCCTTTATTAGCTTTTATTCATCAATGCAACCATAAGGGGCGCAATCCAGTGTCTTCTTGTGCCAGTCCCAAGTCTGGATAAAGACTTAAAGATAAAGAGGGTTGTGTCAGGAAGGGCATCTGACATAAAACATTTGCCAAATCAATGATGCGAATCACAAATATCACTTCCATACCGGATCGGTCGCGGCCTGGGTTAACAACGACTGGGTTAACAACGACTGGGTTAACAACGACTGGGTTAACAACGACCACCCCAAGCCGGTGCTGTTGACCTACAGGGTGCCAGTGGAAATTGGTCTACTGTTGGTCAAAAATGGAGAGGAGGAAGGTGTGTTCAAAAGCAGAGAGAAAAAAAGAAAGGGTAAGAGTTTAGGGGGGACTAGTAAGTAGGGACTTTAAATGTTGGGACCATAACAGGGAAGACAAGAGAGTTGGTTGATATGGTGCAGTAAAGGAAGGTGGATATATTGTGTGTCCTGGAGACCAGGTGGAAAGGTAGCAAGGCTAGAAGCTCAGGATCATGGTTCAAATTGTTTTATCATGGTGTGGATGGAAAAAAAATTGGAGCAGGAGTTATTCTGAAAGAGGAGTTTGTTAGGAATGTTCTAGAGGTGAAAAGAGTATCAGATAAGGTGATTCTGAAGCTGGAAATTGAAGGTGTGATGTTCAATGTTGTTAGTGGTTATGCCCCACAGGTAGGATGTGTTTGGAAGAGAAGGAGACATTCTGGGGTGAGTTAGATGAAGTGATGCAGAGCATCCCCAGAGGTTAGAGAGTGGTGATTGGTGCAGACTTTAATGGACATTTTTTGGGGAAGGGAACAGAGGTGATGGAAATGTGATGGGCAGGTTTGGTTGGACAGGTATGTAGAAGGACAGATGGTGGTGGACTTTGCAAAGAGTATGGAAATGGCAGTAGTGAATACTTTCTTTCAGAAGATGCAGGAACATAGGGTGACATATTAGAGCAGAGGCAGAAGCACTCAGGTGGACTTGTGTCCACTTGTGTTGACGTTGTAATCTGAAAGAGATTAGTGACTGCAATGTGTTGGTAGGGGAGACAGCACAGACTGGTGGTGTGTAAAATAACCCTGGTGGTGAGGAAGGTGAAGAGGACAAAGGCAGAGCGGAGGACAAAGTGGTGGAAGTTGGAAAAGGAAAAATCGTGTGTAGTCTTCAGGAAGGAAGTTGAGACAGGCAATGGGTGGTCAGGAGGTGCTTTCAGTTGACTGGACAATTACAGCCAATGTGATCAGGGAGACAGGAAGGAGGGTACTTGGTGTATCATCAGGAAATGTCAAAGTGGACAAGGAGATTTGGTAGTGGAACGAGGAAGTCCAGGAGTGTATACAGAGGAAGAGGTTAGCTAAGAAGAAGTGGGACACTGAGAGGACTGAAGGTTGTAGACAGGAGTGGTGAAAGTGAAGGTAGAGGTGGCTAAGGCCAAACAAAGAGCATATGAGGACTTGTATGCTAGGCTTGACAGTAAGGAGGGAGAGGTGGATCTGTACAGGTTGGCGAGGCAGAAAGATAGAGATTGGAAGGATGTACAGCAGGTTAGAGTGATTAAAGATAGAGATGGAAATGTACAGACAGATGCCAGGAGGGTGATAGGAATATGGAAGAAGTACTTTAAAGAGTTAATGAATGAGGAAAATGAAAGAAAACAAAGAGTAGAAGAGGTGACTGTTGTGGAGCAGGAAGTAACAAATATTAGTAAAAGTGAGGTGAGAAGGGCGTTGAAGAGGATAAATATTGGAAAGGTTGTTGGTCCTGATGACATCTGTGAAAGTATGGAAGTGCTTAGGAGAGGTGGCAGTAGAGTTTCTGACTAGTTTGTTTAACAAGATCTTTGAGAGTGAGAGGATTCCAGAGAAATGGAGGAAAAGTGTATTGGTGCAGATTTTTAAGAACAAGGGAGATGTGCAGAGTTGTGGCAATTACAGAAGCATAAAGCTGATGAGCCATACAGTGAAGCTGTGGAAAAAAAGAAGTGGAAGCTAGGTTAAGGGCAGAGGTGAGCTTCTGTGAGCGGCAATATGGTTTCATACCTAGAAAGAGAACATCAGATGCAGTATTTGCTTTGAGGATGCTGGTGGGAAAGTACAGGGGAGGTAATAAAGAGTGCATTGTGTTTTTGTAGATTTAGAGAAAGCGTACAAAAGGGTGCTGAGAGAGGAGCTGTGGTAGTGTATGATGAAGTCTGGAGTTGCAAAGAAGTATGTTAGAGTGGTGCAGGACATGTACGAGAGCTGTAAGACAGTTGTGAGATGTGCTGTAGGTATGACAGAAGAGTTCAAGGTGGAGGTGGGTCTGCATTAAGGATTGGATCTAAGCCCCTTTTTGTTTGCTTTGGTGATGGACAGGATGGCAGATGAGGTTAAACAGAGCAAACTAAAAGGGGCTTAGAGGTACTGGACTATGTTGTTTGCAGATGACATTGTGCTTTTATAGCGAGAACAGGGAACAGGTGGATGAAAATTTGGAGAGGTGGAGGTATGTTCTGGAAAGCAAGAGGAATGAAGGTTAGCCACACCAAGACGGAATACATGTGTGTAAATGAGAGGAACCAAGTGGAACAGTGAGGCAACAGGTAAAGAAGGTGCAGGACTTTGAGTACTTAGGGTCAACGGTCCAGAGTAATGGTGAGAGTGGAAAGGAGGTGAAGAGAAATGTGCAGGCAGGTTGGAACGGGTGGAAAAAAAAGTCAGGTTTGTTGTGCAATAGAAAAGTATCAGCGAGAATGAAGGGAAAGGTGTTTAAGACAGTGGTAAGACCAGCGATCCTTTATGGCTTAGAGACAGTGGCACTAAAGAAAAGTGCTGAAGATGTTGAGGTTTGCTTTTGGAGTGGGAGTGGAGTGTGGGACAACCCATGTTAGATGTTTTGGAGATAAAGTCAGAGAGGCCAGATTCAGGTGGATTGGACATGTTCAGAGGAGAGATTGTGAATATATCAGTAGAAGGATGCTGAGGTTGGAACTGCCAGGCAGGAGGTCTAGAGGAAGACCAAAGAGGAGATTTATGGATGTGGTGAGAGAGTACATGAAATCAGTTGGTGTGAGAGAATAGGATGCAGAGGACAGGATTAGATTGAGGCTGATGATTCGCTGTGGCGACCCCCGAAAGGGAACAGCCGAAAGACAAAGAAGAAGAAGAAGAAGATTAGCTTTTATTTATCAATATTTGCAATTTCTATTACTGATTTGGGCACTGGAGGAAAGGATGAGGATAACTTTATTTTTTCTTCATGCAGCTCCTAGTAGTTAGCTAGGTTTATTATGTACATTTATGTACACCCTGAGATGGCAATAGGAAGAAACCTTGAAGGGAAGGGAACCAGACTCAATGGGGAACCCATCCTCATTTGGGTGATATCAATTATCAAGGATTAATGTGCAGTCATACTGTATGTTAGGTGGATAGAAGTTCAGTATAACAGAAAAGGTATTTTCTGTAATTTAAAGTGCACTTTGGTTTTTGAAGGTTCAGGTATTGTTTGTGGGAATTTCAGCCTCAAACTATTGAGAACAACTCCATAAGTCAAGGCCAAGACTATGGTCAAGTGGAGCCATCCCCAGTCACCATACACAGTCCAAGCAGACTATATGGGTCCATCCTCAGCACCAGGATAAGTCAGACAGGTCAGGAGGAAAGAATGGGTCTGGAGCGCTGGCAAATCAGAAGTGCCATGTGAAAGACAGAGAGAGAGAATGAGAGAGAGAGAGAGAGAGAGAGCAAATAGATCACATATTGTATAAGGTGAATGTACATTTATTGCAAAGTAGAAGCAGGGACTCTGGCAGGACTAACTGTGATGAAACAGGAGGTCCAGAAGCAAACGCAGACATGAGGGCTCCTTTGAAAGTAAAGCAACCAATCACTTCACCGTAAACAAACCTGGGTGATCAATGAGAGTGGTGGAAGACAGCATCCAGACATACAAGATCATCATAAAACTCTATGAGTCCCCCAAATCCGTTCACCTAAGACCAATGTTTTTATAATAATGCTTGGCTAAAAAACTTTTTTCAGCCTAGACTTGAACACTAAGACTGTGTCACTGTGTCTGAATCCCGAATGTTAATTGGAAGGCTATTCCAAAACTTTGGTGATTAGAAAAACCTCTGCCCCCTGCTGTACTTTTTATAATACGAGGTACCTACAAGCAGCCTTCACCTGTTGAACAAAGTAAGTGTGAAGGATGTTAAAATACTAGTAGATCACTGAGGTACTGTGGCAAGAGACCATTTAGTGCTTTATAGATAAATACTAGTATTTTTAAATTAGTGTGAAATTTTACTGGGAGCCAATACAATGTGGATAAGATTGGGGTGATGTGCTCATAACTTCTGGTTCTAGTAAGGACTCTCACTGCTGCCTTCTGGACTGACTGGAGATTGCTAATGTAACTAGTAGAAGATCCAGACTGTAAGGCATTACAATAATCCTAGAGGTGACAAAAGCATGAACTACTGTCCTAGTAATATTATCCACATGAGCTAAAGCCTGGAATAATAATCGCACCAAGGTCTTTCACTGGTGCACATGATGAAACAGAAAGGTTACATAATGGTGTTTAGTAGCTTCAGTAGAGTTGGCTAATTAGAAATTACTTTTTTCAGTGAGTGTTAGCTAGCTACTTGCACCTAATCAGGAACTTTTTCCATCCTACCTAGGGCTTCGTATCACTGGTATGCAGAGCTGCAGCTGGATCCTACTGAAATAAGTCATTACTTACACACGATTTGATTTAAAAAGTGATGATGCTACTATCTTTCTATTGAAAAAAAAATGTACTTAAACTAATAGCTTCACTACTTGTAAAACTGTATGCCACAGCATTATGTATTTCCCTGAACTTACTCGTCATTCATTGCTTATGTCGAGATTTGTTGTGTTTTTATTGTGTCAATTTGTGTGCATACATTTATGCACTACAGCCAGAAAGACAACACAGGTAAGAATCTGCCTAAATAGTCAATTTGTGTGTACTCTATGTGTGTGCGCGTGTGTGCAAATAGCTATCATATGTATAAAATGTTTAAAATGAAAAGAAATGACATCTAAATGCTGACCCAAAATATTGCATAACAACAACAACAATAAAGTTTAAATACTTTAAAATATTCATCAGAGAGATATGAATTTAATGTTTCAACATTGGCAATTAAAATAATAATTATTAGAACAATTAATGAAGAAATACATTTACCCTTTACTGTATAATATTACTTAGAGAAAGCATTGAGCCTTAAGAAATAGTGTTAAAATACAACAACTGAATATGTAATGTGCTGCATATCCTCTCGAATGCGTACAGAAATATACAGAGAAATACACACACACACAGACACACGCACAGAAAGAGAGACACAGACACACATACTTTACATTCCCTCTCATTTTATTGATGAGTCTGTCCTGGGGTGCATCTTCATAATTGTGCATCAGAAAAGTGCAGCTCTGTGATGGATATTTGTACATAATAAGCTGAGATAAATAAGAGGCAGTGTCATTTTTCAACCATTTTATGCCATTAACACTATCTCCCTCTCCAACTGTCAGCTCCATAAAAAGCCTCAGATATATTGTGTTTTAATGCCCCTTTATAAAGGCGACATAAAAAAGCAATATCCGAGAGCCCGTCACTTTGATAAACAAAGCGGAATATTGATCTCTCTCCAAATTGGAGTGGAGAAAAAACAATAATGCTATATCTGTAGTAACATGGAATTACAAGTGGTAACTGTGTTAAATTCTGCTTCGCCTTGTCATTACTATGCAATTCTGTAGTTATTCGTGTAGAGAAATTCACAAGTCGAGATTTTGTTTTCTCTTTCCAGGGAGCCGAGCGCAGAGTCTAGAGCCCCGATTCAAGCCTATACCTCTCCTCTGTGGAAAGCTAGAGCCCCTAACCCGGGAGTGTGTCCGTGATTATCCACAGCCGAGTGCTCGAGCAGTCGATAAAGCCTCGGATAAATAGATGAGCCTGGGCCTGTGGTACGAGCACAGCCTGCCTGTGGCTCTGTCACTCTTCACAGCTGCGGTAAAACTACATCAAAGCAAATATCTTTAACATATTCCTCAAGAAGGGAGAGAGAGAGCGCAAGAGAGAGAGAGGAAAAAACTTTAACAAGCAGGCTACCTAGAGAGTTAGTGCTTCACATCTTTTTACAAATAGACTTGCACCGCTCGAAATCGTTGCTCTGTGAGCACTGTGTGAAGTTTCCTCGCTCGTCTCTCCCTCTCTATATTAAATCGACCAATCAAAGCGTGTCAGTCATGCCGGCTGCCCAAGGCCTGACAGCTTGGCAGCTCTGATGTGAGAGCGCCTCATTCATTCTTATGACACACTTCCGATATGTCCATGTCTGACTCTCACAAGGCCCATCAGACCGAGCAAAATTGCTACGCAGAGCTCTCTGATCCAGCGCCGGGTGGTATTAGCAGACTGCCTGATGTCTGATCTGTAACATGGACAAGGACATGTTGAGAATGAACACATCCACGTATTGACTTCATGCACATGAACATGTTTGCATGTAAAGTTGTTTAAGGACAAACACTTTCTACCCAGGATCTTAAATATTCTGCGTAAAAAAAGGTTAAGCATAAACAAGTTCGTTTCTAGGCGAGCGCACTAGACATGGTCGATGGAATACACCAGAAGAAAATTTGCCCATGGAAGTGTGGGTGCACTGGAAAAAAAAACTGTGTGTGTGTGTGTGTGGAAGAAACTTAGTGGTGATGCCAAAGGGATAAAGAAACCAAGAACTTCTAACTAGAGATATATGGTCGCATCACAGCTGTGGTGATATTTAAGCACAACGTCACTCCCTTTCATGTGATATTGCTTAAATATCACATACAGCACATGCTCAAGTAGAGAATTTCAAAGTTCCGGAATTCCACGATGACTCCACTCTACCCGCCAGTCTGTGAGCTGGTAATGAGATAAATAATCCTAATGGGGTGACTTGTGTAAAGTAACGATGTAACACTTCATTTCGCTAGTGCATTATTAACCTGTTGTACATGAGTTAGCTGAACAGGTGTTAAATGCAGTCTTGTTGTCAGAAGGTCATGTAGAATATATGGAGAGTGCTGGTTTGTTCTCTGTTTCTAATAATGAATGAGCCCCCCAACCCCCCCCCCGTATCTTTGTTCAGCTGTAAAAAAGTTAATAAGCCTAGTATTTTAGGTAGCATCACAAATTACTGGGCTGCTGGGTATACTTGTAAGATTGCACAAATACCAATTTAAAATTGCAAGGCAAAAAAAAAATAAAAAATACACATACATCAAAGTACATATCTTGCAATGATTATATGTTCTCAAGAGTTTCTTATCTCTGTGATTAAGTTTAAAAAGTTGCATTTCAGTATGGCTTGTTTTATAGTAATAATTTTTCCCTAATAAGAGACCTGTCCTAAGTAAGGCTACATGTACTGGGTAGAAATAATAATTAACTGCCAATTAAGCACCACTGCCCCTGAGTAAACTAAAAAAGGTCACTTTTGTCACAATGTGTGGAAGGAAGAACACTTTTTTTTTTTTTTTTGCTTGTATTTTTGCATTTGTTTGCTCACAGTAATTAATGTTCAGTTGAAGTGAAATATCACTTTAACTCCTTTTATAAGCACGAGACCAAACCAAACCAAGCGATAGCTCAGCAGATCATGTCTGAACAGTAAATGTGGTGCTTTCTATGTCGATTTCTAACTGGATGACCTGTCTGGATTCTCCAAAGGAACCCAGATTAAACACATTAGTCAGAAGGGGTTTGAAACACACAAACACATGCTCACACCCCAGCCGAGTAGAATGCATTTGTGACATAATGATGTGTGACAGTGTGTGTGATGTTTTCTCTTCCTATCATTAGCATGCACTCGAAGCAGCCAGACATTACCTGTTGATGGCAGGGCAGAGGCACACGCTGATTGACAGATTGATGGGCTAGCTGATGAATTCCTGGCAGGTGCTTTGTCAGAGGAGAAGCAATTTAAACCTCGGGGGAGAGGAGCCATTTGGAGTTCACACCAGCGCTCTAATGTGGAAAACAGTCAAATCTCAGCTCTCCCACTCATAATTAAACCAGCGCACAGCCGCCGAGCTTAACGAGGGCTGGAATGGAAACATGTGTCAGCCACTGAGAGTCCTCTTACCCATTGCCACGCATCAGCCTGGCTCTGATATAGAAAAATGTCCACCTGGGGGTCAATCTCCCTTTCACAAGCAATGACTGATAGATTCAATACCCTTGGAATCAGATAAAACTTTGACGAATGGCTCGGCAGCATGCTGTTGGGAATCACTTCGCCCTGCGTCCGTGTCGGCCTGTCCCTCTCCCATCATGGCACCCACTGGCTTTGATCAATGGTTCCCAGCACCACATGGCTGCATGGCGTCACGATTAAAAGAGCTGAAGGATATTGCTTTCTCACCATTCGCTCGCAGGGAGAGAGAAAACTTCATAAAACTAGGGTGACAGCGCTTTCTCCTCTCGGCCCTCACACTCTCCCCTGTCTGCTGGCTGATCTGGATTGATCTGAGAGCTTTGGCTGATTGGAGAACAGAGCATCATGGGTGAGAATGAGAAACATGAATTCCTAACAATGTCTTGTCTGCCATGGATTTGTTTTTTGAGAGAGGACACTCTGCTGTCAGCCAGTCCCAGTGCGCTTAAAGCAAAGGTGCCTTCTGCTACTCTATGTATATCAATAATATAACAACTGTCACACATAAGACGTGTTTACAGCGAAAAAACATACCAGTCTAAAAACTGTAATAACAAAGCTCAACATTGTAGAACTGCTTGACAGCAGAGAAAACAGCTTTCATATTTTATTTCTTTTTTTTTTTTTTAATACAGTTGAAACCCACTGTGTAATGCAACAGAGTCAAGCCTCGGTCAAGTCAATACAACAAACTGGTATAATCAAAACCACATGCTATATTTGTATATTTCTGAGAAACTATATAAAAATGTTTATTTATTTGCTTCTAGAAATCAGGAATAATCTGAATATTTTGTTCACAAGCTAGATACTGATTTCATTTCATATACATACATACATACATACTGTACATACTGTACATACACACACACACACACACACACACACACACACACACATCTTTTTTCTTTCTAAGACTATCCTCTTTAATCAAGTAACAATTATAAAAATCCTTTGTTTGTAGTTCAGATTTATGGAGAAAAGTATCATTTTAATTAAAATCAATAATAAAATGTAAAAAAAAAGAAAAAAAAGAAATACATGCTTCTTCTTCTTCTTATTATTATTATTATTCCCAATACAACTACTACTACTACTACTAATAATAATAATAACAATAATAATAATAACAATAATAATAATAATAATAATAATAATAATAATCTGAATAGGAAATGGTATTGATGTTACTCTGTTTTTATTTAAAAATATTTTAATAGCTTGTACGTAATATCAACTTACACAGAAACACACCTAATTGAATGAAGCAAATGTTATAATTTTTTATATTTGTACAAAACTCAAATGAAAATTAAATGAAAATCTAAATGTGTTTTTCCTATGAAAATGAAAACATGTAAAAAATAAATAAATAAATAAATAAATAAATAAATCCATCAGATCCAGTCCCTCAGCACTTATCATCTTTTATCCATTTCCATATCAGAACCATGTAAAAAGCTGTACAGTTATTAATAAAAAAAAGGTGGATTTCAGTGAGTGTAATATTGTATAAAAAAGGAACTATTATTACTTAAATAATAATAATAATAATAATAATAATAATAATAATAATGTAGCATTACATGACAGCTACCCTCCTCTATCATGTAGGATGAACAGCTTTTAGGCCATCATCAGACTTTGAATCAAGTCTGAATCACACAGCAACTGAACTGAAGTACCAAAAGAAAAATTCAGCCTATACATCCTTCACCGCAATACATTTGTAAACTGAGCTAATAAACAGTATGAATAACTGACTTTCCTGAGGGAGGTACAGTCTGTTTGTAACTGTTGTTTGCTCTCACCATCTTCCATCAGTCCCATCCCCAGGACTCCCGGCATGAGCCCAATAAATCAGCGCCATAGCTCCCCCCACAGTGATAAATTGATCTGGCGATTAGTGTGATATATAGTGCAAAATGTAAATAATAACAAGTGCTGCTAATTGGTACGCTACCTGGCAACAAATCAGTAATGCTGCATACTTGATATGGAAGGGGGCCCTTTGTGCTTCTCTGTATCCCAATCATTAAGAAATGGTGTCACTGCACACCAACCCTCCCACCCCAACAACAGCACCCTGGCCCTTTTGTCTAATGTTTTTTTTTTCCCTATTCTCTTACAGTTCTGTTCCAGTTCTTTGTGTATTTGTCATATCCTCACAGCTATTGTTTGTTTAAGGTCACTTTTGAAACCAACTGCTGTTAATCATATGATCCATTAACATAATTGGTGATCGCTAGTAACTGTACAGTATGATGTTTTACTTAGTTTTTTAAGGTTTTACTTATGTGGCTTATTACAAAATGTTTTAATATTTCTCATTTAGGGAATTAGAAGACAAAAGCGGAGTATTAATAAGGCTACAGAATACCTAATTAGGACCATCTTGACACCTGACTTACCTTTATGCTTTCTTTCAAGCTTACATACAATTAAGGGCGCAGTGGTGTTAATTTGGTGATGCTATGACTGTCTTACTAATCCACATTTACCCTATAGACCTACACCTATATAACTTGACTTAAAAAGTCAACATAAATTTAATAAACAAACAAATAAAGTGTGCATATGTTCTTTGTTAATGTTAAAGTGACCAATCTTAGTTTAGCTTGATTCACTAGATGACTCTTCCTGGGCTGACATGTTAGAAAAGCATAAGTAAACTAGTTTTAATCTTTTCTCTAGCTCTTAATTAAGTTACATTTTACCATCCATCCAACATCCATCCATCCATCAATATATCTATCTATCTATTCCTCCATCCATCCATCCTCAACCACTTATCTATAATCAGGTTACGAGGGTAGCAGTTCCAACAGGGAACCCCAAGCTTCTCTTTTCCCAGCCACCTCAACCAACTCTGACTGGGAGATCCTGAGATGTTTCCAGGCCAGTGTGGAAATATAATGTCTCCACTTAGTCCTAGGTCTATAGTTTCCATAACTTCCTCCCAGCTCCCTAGGGAGGCATACTGATGGCATCCTTACCAGATGCCTGAACAACCTCATGGAACACCTTTCCATGCAAAGCAGCGATTTTACTCTGACTTTCTCATGGATGACTGAGCTTCTTATCCTATTTCGGGTGCTTGTATCTTGGATCTTGTTCTTACTGTCTTGACCTAGCAACAATGACCATAGGTCAGGGTAGGAATGAAGATCAATTGTTAGATCAGAACTTTGTCTTTTAGCTCAATTCCATTTTCGTCATAATGCTCATGCTCCCAAATCCCCGTACTCATAAACAAGAGATACTTAAACTTCTTCACTTGGGTAATGACTGGCTCCCTATCTAAATGTACTACTGTATGTAAATTCTACCTGATGTCAAGTATAGGGTCCAGTCCACTGCAACTCTGACCAGGATAAAGCAATTACTTAAAACAATTGAATTAATTATTTGAAAACAATCTTTCAGTATATTTGGAAGTAGCTCTGCATTGATACTGAATCTGACCTAAAAAAAAAAAAAAAAAGCAGTGGAGAATAATGGCAACGGCTCTGACTTTTCATTTGCTCCCTAATCGGCCTACTTCACCTGTGTTAAGGTCCAGGTCTCCTGTCTAACTGATTTACACTTTGAGCTAAGAAAGAATTACACAGAGAAGGGACGTCAGTTAGCAGGTCATTGACAGAAGCTGGGCAAGAAGATGTAATTAGTGTGGGATGTATGGGAGCACTTAAAGCCCTAAAATACTGTTGATCAGGACAAGTTATCGACAGACACTCACACATCACTGGCCAACAGCGACAAAGCCAGACACTTTATATTCAGACCTTTGCAAGGAACGTGACGTTCTTGTTAGCACACAGCATTCGTCTCAGGTGTAAAACAAAACTCTGGGACAATTGGATTAGCTAAAGAACTTCATTTTTCTTCATTTTTCTGCATTCAGTGCAGTGTGCATAAAAAAACAAGTAAACACTTAAAGTAATTAAAGGAGGAGGGGACAATGAAAGGTTTCCAATGTTAAAGTTCAGTGAGGACAAAAAGCAGAAATAGGTCGAAACCAAACACAGAAAGGACTTAAAGAAAAAAAGACATTAAACCATCAGTCAGTTCAGGGTTGAATGTAATTTAATTTCTTGTGTTTCCATGTGACTGTCACCTTGCACCTCCAGGGTCCGGCTTCGATTCCCCTCTCTGTGTGCATGGAGTTTGCATGTTCTCCCAGTTGCTTGGTAGGTTTCCTCTGGGTACTCCGGTTTTTCTTCCACAGTCCAAAGATATGCAGTTTAGGCTAATTGGCGTTCAGAAATTGCCCGTAGTGTGTAAAAAGTAGTGTGTGTGTGTGTGTGTACTGTACAGTATGTGTGTGTGCCCTGTGATGGATTGGCACCCTGTCCAGGGGTTACCCTTCCTTGTGCCCCAAGCCTCCTGGGATAGGCTCCAGGTCCCCGCGACCCTGAATACAGGATAAAGCGGTATAGAAGATGAGTGAGTGAGAGTGTTTCCATGTCATCAGATTCTCACTGCCATAAGCACACAAAATAATTATTATCCATTCGAAAGGCTATAGAATCAGTCCGCTTAAAATGTCATGAACCAAATATACTCAAGATCACTGTTAATAAGCATTTTAGTCATATGTTATGGGCTCGCATATCTCCTCAACCAAACAAATCTTGGCAAGCATTTTAAAGTTATTACCCAGACATTTTAAATGCCAAGTGCTCCAATGTTAGCTAAGCAAGGTACAAATATTGTAGGGAAAAAAAAAATCTCAGTTTCATAAAATGATACAGGAGAATGAGCATGGTGAGTTTGATAGAAATTGTGTCACATACTTTACCTACTCTCTAACTGTGATAAGATATGCTCCGGTGATTTTATGAAAGTGTGAATCAAAGCCACTTCTTTTCACTCATCTTAGCACTTTCCTTTTATGCAACGCGAGCCAAATCGAGTGGATCTCAGTGGTGTGGCTTGTGCTAGCATGCTGGCCGTGTGCTGTGACCAGTGTATGCAAAGCGTGGTATTAGTCACAGGCTGGCTAGCCTGACAGGCCTGCGGTGTGAGGGAGATTAATGCCGGCCAGAGCCACTTTATTATCGTCACTCTCTTCTTTCCCACTCGCCGACTCTGCCTGGCCACTCCAGCCTGCCATTAATTGTCTGCTCCCTCCTTCCCTCTCTCCCCAGTGACGGATGCAGAGAGGAGGAGTGCACAGACACCTGCCTTTGGCCTTGACAACCCTCCCCTCACTGCACTCACCTAGCGCGCACACATATACACACACACACACACACACACACACATGCCACTTTGGCCTCAGTGGTCGAGCTACTCTATAGCTGGGGAGAAAATGTCATTTGTGGTCACTTTTCTCTCTAAGGCACTCCAGCTTGCCAGGAGATGTACAGGAAGTAGAAACAGCTGTCCTCTTTTCCTCTCCTGCAGGCTAAAATGTGCTTTCTGGCCCTGTTTTTAGCTTTTTAGCTACTTGAGAGATTTCAGTAAGATCCCACAGAGTTAATGTAAAACTCTTTTCAGAAAATGGTAGGCCTGTCAAGTGAATTTTGAGAACATTTTCAACAAGTTATAGCAATTCCTCTTTTAAAAGACTTTTCAAAAAACGGTCACTAGAATCTACAGCAAAGGATCCTACGGTACTGAAGAGGAGTGTATCTCTTATAATGAAGTCATAAAAAAAAACTGTGGGTGAAGACAATACTGATTTAAAGCAGTGACTAAAAATAGCTTTAATTTACTGTATATTTATATATAAGGACTGGATTGTTGTTTCTTGTGTAGCAAACATGTCTGATCAGTTGGTTGTACTGGGACAGCTAACAATAATAATAATGCATTAACGCTTTAAAGTCTTACTGTATGTTTGGGCATCCATATAAGATTATTTGCTGCTGACAAAAATCTTTTGTGAAGACAAGCCAAATAATACACATAATGGTATTATAATAATACTAATACTAATAATCTAATAATCCCTGCAAGTTTGCAGAAACAACAAATATCCTGCGCAATTTCTTTGTGGATTTTTTTCTACAGAAATATTAACAGAAATTTTGCTAAATTTCCATAGAAAATATGATACTGTATAATTTATAAAGCAATTGTAGAGGGAAACATGGCTTGGGATGGTGAATTATTACTGTCTTTAACCCAGACTAGTAACCCAGTGTATTTTGTATTAACTCTAGTTATACCAAAGACGCTTGCATGACTTACAGTACATATAGGGGTAACATTGGTATTTTACATTTACGCACTGCGGGAGAGACACCGGAACAGTACAGAATACGGGAGCATGTTTGGGGGCATATTTAGGGTTAAAACCATATATAAATAGCAATTTATAGGCATTTCTTTTTTTTAAACATATTCCAAAAAAAAATTTTTTTTTTTTTATTTCCATCTTCTCTAGGAATTTAACCCCTTCAAATTTTAGGGGTCGATATACAGTATTACTGTACAATCACACACACACACACACACACACACACACACACACACACACACTGTGAGATTTAAAGTTACATTTAAGGAAAAAAATTACTTTGTGTTAATGAAACTATTAAAAACTTTATGTGTACCATTTTTGGCATTAAGAGAAAACAAGCATGCAACCATTAGAGCATAGTTTGCACACTTGTTATGCCATAGATAAGACTTATATAATTTATTGCTTAACCATACTGATTTAATTATTAAGCTATTGAGATATGAAATTTTAACTCTATCTAACCTGTATTCTCGTTTTGTCGATCAAAGACACTGCTAGGCAGCACAGTCGTGTATTGGGTAGGACCATGGCCGCGCACAATCAGGGTTATGGGTTCAACTCCTGCCTTGGCTCTGTGCGCATGGAGTTTACATGTTCTATCCGGTTTCTCCAGTATGCGAGTACGTGGTGTGTGCATGTGTTCCCTGTGATGGATTGGTACCCTGTCCACTCATACATCAGTGTCCTAAAGCTTGATATTCCATGCCTACCTCCTGTTACCAAATCAACATCTAGAATCCAGGCATGATGTAATGTTTAATTTCTAACCTAAGCAGTTAACGTCATTACCTTGCCGAGACATCAGTGAGTTATTTCTGAAGAAGTTTTAATATCTGTAGTGAACTCCAGAATCATTGTTGCCCTTCATAAAAATGGGCAAATGTTCATATATATCAATTCTCTCCCCAGAGTGTGTACTTTGGACCAAATATCAAAAGGCTAAGTGTGTAGTCACAGCATCTAGTGTATAAAATATTTCACACTTTATTTAATATGCCTAGACAGGGAGTACAAAACCTTTTCAGATTCAGTCTCAATTCTAGTCTTCTATGTTCACAATTTGTATACTGATAGCAGGTTAAAGCTGCTTTTTTTCCCCCTGAGAACACATACAGTACAGTACAAGCAAAGCTCATTGTCCAAAACATGGTAGATGCACTTAGGCCTTGATATGATTACAGGAAAATCAGATTGCCCACACTGTTCTTTAAAAGTGTTAAGATCGGATTTGGCTCTGTTCAGACTGGAAGCCCAAATTTAACACGTTGTCAACCTACAGTATCTGCCGAGATTGGTGTTGTAGCGCTGCCGGAGGCTTGCATACAGCATGATCTTTCCTCATACGGTATATTGCCCTGTTTCTGTACATTCCCTCTAGCTTTGCCTGTACTGATGCATCCCCCCAAAGTACCATAAGACATTTCACTTCATCCTCTCTCCAGGGACTACTGTTTGACATTTCCTTACTGTGGTTAAGCAAGCTGTTCTTTCTGAAAACGCAGGCTATTTAGTTGCACAGAAAATTCAAGGGCGCTGTGTTTACATACTTAGTGGTAATAGTGGCAAAAAAAAAAAAAAAAAGAAAGACCTCCCATCTCCTCTTAAAGCATAGAAACTTAACTATATATATATATATATATATATATATATATATATATATATATATTATATTATATTTTATACCTCCCTCCGCTTATTTTTCAATCATGGATCCATATCCCATAATACGTGATTGTGTGGACTTAAACAGCTGCATCACATCGCAAGTGAAGGAACGAGTAGTTTGAAAACCTATTGGAGTGGGTACAGCATCCAGACTGAGGCACATCTTTAGGAATCCGATATCTGATTTTAAACCACCTGTAAATGTAAAAATAAGATTCAGTGTTTTTTTGTTTTTTTTTATTGGGTGAACAACCATGTTGCAAAACATCAGTATCTCAAGAAAAAAAGAGACATGTATTTCTGCACATTTTTTCCCTTTGTATTAATGTTATTGCTATATACACTTTTTGGAAAATCTTGAACAGACCTGTTACAGTCTGCAAAAGACTTGAGACAGAGGCGGTGGTTTCCCTTGCAGCAGGACAATGATTTACAGCCAGAGCTACAATGGAATGGTTTACATCAAAGCATATACACACGTTAGATGGTCCAGTCAAAGTCCAGACTCAAATATAATTGAGAATCTGTGGCAAGACTTGAAAATTGCTGTTCACAGACGCTCTCCATCCAATCTGACTGAGTATGAGCTATTTTGCAAATACAAGATTAGGCTAAAATTTTCCTCTCTAGATGTGCAAGGCTGCTAGTGACAAACCTCAGAGACTTGCAGCTGTAATCACAGCGAACAGTATGCCACACTTTTCAGATATCTATTCGTAAAAGATTTGGAAAACATTTATCATTTTCTTTCCACTTTGTGCTGGTACAAAATCCCGATAAAATACATTCATGTTTGTGAAAATGTTCCACAAAAAGGAATAACATACAAAACACCTAGGGGGCAGCACCATGGCATTGTGAGTAACTTTAAAGGTCCGGGATGACTCTGAGCTTGAATGACTCTTAGTGTGTTATTTTGTTTTTTCTCACTGCATCTGCCTGGGTTTGTTTCCTGTTCTCTGGTTTACTTCCCGCCTCCCAGAAACATGTCCGTGGGTGGACTACTACTATACTAAATTGGTCTAGTTTTTTGTGTGCATGGTGTGCTGTGATTGACTGGCATCCACTCCATAGTGTATTCCTCATCTACACCCAATTTTTAAGTTATTGGCTCTAGATCCACTGAGACCATTAGCTGGATAAACCATTTACTGAAAAATAAATGATGGAATAATACGCCTCTGCCAAACACCTTTTTTTCACTTTTTGTTTTTACTTTGTCTGTCATCGACCTTCCAAAAAATAAAACCCAACATGCATTTAACATAAGTCCAGGAGACAGTTGGACACTTCATCGCTGTGTATTAAACGTGTCCAACAACAAGAACAAGCTTTTCCTATGTAGCATACACATTCCATGCGGGGATGAGGAGATGGGTGGTTCTGTCAAGCATATGCCCATGTTTATTTCCATCGGGCATTTAGCAGAACAGCTCTCTCTCTGGAAATCTATCACATGCTGCAAAACGAGTCCTCCAAGAGATCCTTCTCTCAGTTTATATCAACTTCCTAGCTGACAGCGCATGGCCATTAACAATTAATTACACAAGACAGGCACTAACAGGCTGGATATACACAAGCCCACTGGGAAAGAGACAACCCAGATGTCAGGATGGGCCGCCACAGATAATCCAGCACACATAACACACACACACACACACATTCCCAGAGCACCATCGCCAGGCAGCTAGCAAAATGCCATACAGGATTTAATATTTGGCTTAAAAGCTGTGAAGCAGCTAGCATTAAAAAAAAAGTTAGATTATGTGAGAGCATAAAGGTGTGCTGCAGCAGGAAGAGAGGGAAAAACAGATCATGAGAATGAGAGAGAGAAAGAGAGAGAGAGAGAGAGAGCAAGAGAGATCAGGCAGTGTAACATCCTTCAAAAGCTGACATTAAGTATTCAGATGCTACAAAAAAGCAAAGCGTTGGCAATTAAAATAATCAATCTTCCCGGTGACGGTGTAGCTAACATCTGTTCAATAAGTCCCCAGCTCTCTGCCCGGCGGGAACGGAGGGGGTAAAAAGGAGAAGAGGAGGTCCACTTTTAGCTGTCCTTCAGTGATGACACTCCCTCCACCTCTAACACACACACACACACACACACACACACACACACACACACACACACACACAAAATCAGCGCGTCCAGTCCACCCGGGCCTGGTGTCAGATGGTTCTGCTGTGTTGTTTCCTTTGTTATAAATAACAACAGGCCACCTGGACTTCCTGTGTGCTGGTTTTACCGTCACTCCAGTGTAGGAGGTGTGTGTTTGTGTATGTGAGAGAGAGAGAAAGAGTGAGAGAGAGAGAGAGAGAGAGAGAGAGAGAGAGAGAGAGACAGAAAAAGAGAGATTGTGTGTTAATGATCCCGCAGGCTATGGGCCTCTCCTCCCTCCTCATCCCAGGCTAATGGGACGGATGGGATTCGGGGTAGGAGTGACGGATGACAGAGACGGATAGCCCAGGACAAAGCATGTGCTGACAACCAGTGAATACGGGGCAACGTTGCAGAAAGGTCAACGCCGGAGAGAGAGAAAAAAAGGGGAAAAAAGTGAGCCTCGCGTGACTTTCAAAGTTTCTCCATTGGCGCTTGTTTGTGAGGGCATGTGTGTGTGAGTGAGTGGAGGCGGGTACAGGGAGAAAGGTATGATAAAACCAGGGTGTCTTTGTGTACTAGTCTAGTGGATTTTAGCTTGAAAGCACATTACGAGTCAGGATATGACATATAACTTACATTGACATATTATTCCCAAATTAAATCTATATATGAGATCATCTAAAAAAGATTTAAATCCAACAACAAAACCATACACATTTTGTCTTTGTGGCTTGTCATTATACAGAAACCGAACCTGATTACACAAACAAGTTAAAATCTCAAATAAATGTTGGTGTTCTAAACAAATTGGAATTACTAAAGATCAATTATGTTAATTGATTCAAACAGATGTTTGATTGACACAGAACTAATATGCGGTAAATTAAATATAAGTATGTCGTACAAAGTGAAAAACGTGAAAATAAGAAATATCCATTAAAAAAAATTCATAAATAGATAAACAAATGCACTACATATAAAAAATAACATACCATAAGATATGTAAATTTTTTTATAAATTTTACTAACCACAATCTGTATAACTTTTCATAATAATTGAGTATTCACAAACATGAGTCCATATTGGGCGCTACAATATTGTAGATGACATCCCTTGTGTGCACTTAGTGCAAAAATAGACCTCCAGAACAGTCCTGGCCTCAACCCAAATCCCACATACATCCACAATGATTTCGTTTTGAAACGATGCCAGAGCCCTATTTTCTACGATACCTGTACAGTATGTATGTACGTCTTTATAGTTCCAGGTTAAACCCAGTCAGCTAAAAGTGTGTGTGTAATGGTCCCTTCGCAGTGTGAACTGGCAGTGGAGCAGACCTTAGTGCACATAGCAAGCTTTCGGTTGTGATGTGCCTATGTCTCAAGGAACATCCGGCTCAAAGCAGCCAAAGCAGGAAGCATCCCAGAGGATCAAATCTGGCACGTCCACCTACAGCGAGGAAGCTGTAGCCAGGGCTGATTTAGGAGGTGTGCGAGTTTGTGTGATTTTATGTGGGAAGAAAAGGTTTTTGCCCTGCATTTGCGTTTGCCTTTGTACTATATATCCATTGCAACCTCTTTAAATGTGCATGTACTGCACGTGTGTGTGCACATGTCCCTATGCGCATGTGCACACTATATGTTTCCATCTAGGGACACTTGTACATTGCCACGCTCTATTCCACTGTCAGTGACCCCCGTACAGGCCCCCCTTTTCCAGCACGATGTTTCTAATCCAAAACAAATGATCTCAGGAAAGTACAGGGCGAAGGTGGGAGGGATTCAGTGAGCTGACAAAAAAAAAAAAGAAGATAGAAAAAAAGAATCCAGAGCATTATCACCTTGGCCAAGCATCAGGAGCTTAAAAAAAAGGAACGAGGGAGAGGAAGAAAAGAAGGTCTATGGGCAAATTCATCTTCCCCCCTGCTACAATCAATCTCTGGCCAAAAGAAATACACAATAACTAGGCAGGAAGAGGCCAAGATTTATGGGCTTGAGACATCTCCACTGACCAGCAACCACCTCACCCCATTCCACTCCTCTCTTCGTTCCCTCTATCCCTCTCCACAACCCCCTCCTTCCTCTTCCTCTCCACCCCTGAAACACTTACAATGATGTACTGCCCTCGCCGACTGTTTTACAAGTACATTAGCTTTATTTAATGAGATCAGCAAGTCATTTAACAGATGCATATGGAGCGCAAGGCAAGAGACGCCCACTTACTCAACTGCTCTTTTATGTTGCAAAGTACACTTTGGATCTGATGTCCTGATGTATGGAAATGTGAACATGGCCCTCACTTAAGTGTGGGAGTCAAAGCCAAAGACTATTTGTATATGGATATGTCAAAGGAGCAAGATTTATGGCATGTTTGGCCTGAGGTATGTTCAGCAGTGCTTCCGACTAGAGATACACGTGACATGCAATAAAATTTCTACAAAGCACCATTTTTAAATGAAGAATTCACAGCTTGTATGCATACCGTACAAACACACACACCGAGTCCTGTTGTATATACAATGCAATTGCATTATATCATATTCTAGATGTGGTTTATGTCAATAACATTAAGAGGCTTCTAGAGCCAGGTTCCACTTGCACAAGTCATACTTAAGACACCTAAAATATATGCATTTTAATTCATTATAGCAATGAGGAACTGCTTAATAAAACTACCTAAAAGATTCTATGATGCTAGAAAATCAGCTCTGCAATGATATTAGAGCTGCTAAACACGCACACACACACTCTCTCTCTCTCTCTCTCTCTCTCTCTCTCACACACACACACAGACACACACATGTTAGGATGAACATAGCTAAGTGGCTAAAGTTGACTTTAAAAGTTGATTCTGAATTAGCTAAACAGAAATAACTAAATAGCAAGCTAGCATGATAACTACCTACTATTACACTATTAAATGATGTACTCAATCATATAAGGTATAAAGTGACCATCACTAAAATACTAGGTAACTACTGCCCAAATTTAGATAGTTAGCTAACTATAGTTTTAATATATTTCTTTAGCATGGTAAACGTTTCTCAAAGCGTGGCATATTCAATATCTACTGAGATGAAGCTAATTTGATTACATGAAAAAGGCAGCATTACTACAAAGTTGTATTAAATGAAATTTTAATATTAGCGCTTTAGTGAGCATTAGCATTAATGACTATCAACTTCAGTGACAGTGTGCTTACATACAGTAGCTAGCTAGACAACCTGCCTATAGTGCCTGACAGCTTGCTAACATTTTATTCTTAGGTGGCACTCATTTTACAGAGGTCTAAGATGGCGACACAGTGGCTTAGTGGTTAGCATTGTCACCTTGCACCTCCAGCGTCTGGGTTCGATTCCCACCCTGGGTCTGTGTATATGGAGTCTGCATGTTCTCCTCATTTTTTTTGTGGGTTTCCTCCAGATATTGGTTCAGTTTTCTCCTACAGTCCAAAGACCTGCAGATTAGGTGAATTCCCAAAATTGGCCACAGTATATGTGTGTGTTTGTGTGTGTATTGGCACCCCATCCAGGGTGTATCCTGCATGCCCTCTGCGACCCTGTATACAGGATAATGCAGTATAGATGACGAGTGAGTCTACCTATGTTAACTAGCTTTAAAACATGTTAGGTACAGTAACTACCAAATCAAGCGAAAAATTATTGTATGCCATTTTTTCCGTTTGTTTGTTTTTTATTGTCTCTGTGTTATGCTTTTTTTTATTTTATTTTTTTCGTTTCCATCACCTGCATTTTCAACGCCTAGCCGAGGTGCAACAGACCCACGGTTCATCTTTTCTAATTGAGTCAAACACACCGTGTTTCTGCTGCAGGATTTTTGCCAGAGGAATTCGAGCAGTCTCTCATACCAGTCGGACTTCCTTGAATTACATGGTAAAATTAGTTGAAGCTCGCGGCCAGTGTTCTGGCACTTTCTTTTATAAATACAATCGATCTGTGCCTTTGTAAGACTGCCGTCAAAACAGCAAATGAGAACCAACTTCCCTTTCATTGCGTATCCTCGTACGTTCTTATTAAAACACCGATTGATTGTGTGAGATGAAATTATAACTTTAATTAAAGCCTCTCCGTACAGAGCAGCGCTAATAATTACCACATGTGAACAAATGAAAATGGCAGAAGTAATATGGATATACTTATATCATAGTAATTAAGAATTTGTATGCGGTTGATATATGTCTTTGTTTGCAGCCTTGAAGCAATAATATCAGGAAGCACATTTATATTTGAGATGTAGTTCATGATAATTAATGCGGAGAAATAGAGAACATTTTTATATACATTATATCACACATTATACATACATACTGTACATAGACACCTGTATTGTGTTTATGTTGAATAAAACAGCTGCTTTTTCTAAAACTATACAGTATATGTATTTCTCATCATTAATATATACACCGGAAAATGCATCAGCAAACAGCTGTGTGTGTGCGTGCGTGTGTGCACGTGTGCGTGCTCGTGTGGGTGTGCACACGTGTGCGTGTCTGTTTGAATGCCTGTACACGTGTGTACATTTCCAGAGGCCCCAGAGATCAAGAGAGCAGCTCCTGCGCGCTGAGGTAAAAATTCATTTCTTGAGCGCTATATATCAGGGTGTATTTGTTTAATGAGTGCTTCTGTGGAAAGATGTATAGAACATGTCAGGCGTCCACTTGCAGTGCGTTCTGGGAAGCAGATACCATCACAAAATGTGACCGCTCACTCTGTCTCCACGCCCTGGCCGCTTTATCTCTGGCTTCCCAAGCCCATTATAAATGAGAGGCTATGGGAGAACAGGGAGCAAAAATAATGGACGGGAGGTGGAAAAAAAAGAAAAGAAAAGGAAAAAAAAAAAGCTGCACCAACACTCCCCAACCTGGCTGAGAGGCGAAGAGAAAGAAAAAGATTCTTCATCACAACTGTAAACAACAAACCAGAGCAGAACGACCAAGGCGTCTCTATGGGCTAAAAGTAGCCGTCACAGTTTAAACTTTCAGCTTAATATGCTGCGTTTGTGCTCGTTCTTTATCTGTTGCATCTCTCGCTCTCAGTCTCAGCAGGCTAGCTATTTGGCATGCTTAACTAACCTGTTTTCTCCACTGGCAGGTCCCTGCTCCCCTTAAGTTATGGAAATGATATGCGAGAGGCGGACATGGAGGTAATTAATTGTAACTTGGAGGATAATGTTGGCCTGTCAGAGATGTCTGCACGTTGTGTAACACTTTTTTAAGAGTAATGTGCTTAAACTGGGAGGATCTGTTAGTGGCCTATCTTAATTGCCGTGCGGCCAGAATGCAAAGCGGTGGCCTCCTTTTCCCCTTCTTTTTTTCCCTTTCCTTTTATTCTCCCACTTTTTTTTTGTCAAGGAGATTTCTGTGTTTGTAAACATCTCATATACTAAAATTATATCAGTGGGATAAATCTTAATTTGGGAGAATGCATACTAGTGTTTCAAGGTCTCCAGTATTTATTCTGTATTAGGCACTTAACAACACAGTGGAATTTTATTGCTTATAATTATTATTACTATTATTATTATTATTATTATTATTATTATTCTGTAGGAGATTTTTTAGATCACTAACATATTTTCTTTAATTCTTCTAGTGTTATTTAACTCATTAAATGTGAACAATGTTATGTGACATGAATATGTGATGTGCAATGGCTAAACAGTAAGGTTAGAAGTCCTGCGCTGTCTTTAGCACAACTATGACATTATCCCGCACAGGCGTTTTGGTACTACACTCAGCACTAGGACATGTGTAACTGCATATTAAAGTTTTTGTATGAAGTCAGCAACATTGCACGCAGTGTTTGTATTATTCACATGTACATGATTTAATTATTTTATTTTATTATTTATTTATGACAATAAATGCCATAAGACAAGACAATTTATACACCATGGGGGGAAATTTGCTGACTTCAAAACAATGTATAATAGTTAAGGTGATTAGATTTTTGGGTTTTGGTATTGAAAAAGCTTTATTGTCTATTTAGCTGTTTGTCAAATTATCAACGATATATGAAGTTTAAGAATTCTTGTCTTGCATTAATTATATAGTACATTACAGTACAGTACATTAAATCATGTCATTTATAGACCCAGGACTTCATGCCAGCAGTCATTTAAGTTACATTGCTGAGAACTGTAACATTCTTTCAGCCTACAAACACACATTTGCATGCCGCTGGACTGTGGGAGGATACCAAGAACATAAGCATATGAAAACAAGAATCAAACCCCCAATTGTGGATGTGCAAGGAAACAGTTTCAGATAACTATAACTGATACCATAAAGATTTCTGTTAGGAGACTCCCAGTTTAAACACATTACTCTTAAAAAAGTATTACACAAAGTGCAGACATCTCTGACAAGCCAACATTATCCTCCATGTTATTTATGCTTTTATGGAAGGAGTCTCCAGTAATAGTAAAATTGGAAGAGAAGCTAATGCTTTTCAGTTTCTCTATTCAAGCTACATTTTTTTTGTCTTATCAACTTTAACAATGAAAAATTAAAAGAGAATGATTGTTTGTAGCAGCTATAACGTGAAATAAATTGATCATGGTTTTCTTGACCGATTCCAATTTTCTGTTAATTTTTGTTTCTTTTTTTCTAAGAATTATAACTGACATACACTACACAAACATTTTTGTAACTTTTAATTAAATGAATTGTGTATGTTGATAAAACCCTGACTTTTAAATATCTTTAAAAAAAAATTATGCTACAGGACTTTCTCTCACCCAAACAAATCTCAAAAATGCTCCAAGTTCCTAAATGAAGCTTTTTTGTTTTTTTGTTCAAATAAATAAATGAATGAATAAATAAATAAATAAATACCCATCAGGGAGGGTGAACGTTATCACACGCTTCCTCCGAGACATATGATGTCAGCCAACCACTCTTTTTTTTTTTTTTTTAACTGCTGCTTATGCACTGTTTGGGAGGGCAGAAGGAAAGTGTTATTCATGTGACCAGATTGGCTAGTACTTGTATGCACGAGTATGAGTATTAACCCCCGAGAGCACTGCCAATCTGCTTCATACTGTACAGTCCCGAGGGCTGCAGCGAAATTCAAACTTGCAAAGTCTGGGAGATCAACACTTCTTCATTCCGCCATTAGGGAACCTGTGCATGATCAGCATAGACTTGGATATATCTGTCTGATCATCTGGTTACTGGTCATGGCTGATCAAGCTAAAAACCTGGTTACTGGCTGATCGATTTGTGCTTCTTTCACTAAAACCTAAGTGATACCAATGACATATCTGACCATTCAGATGTTTCATTACATCTATCCATATAATATTGGTATATAAATGGTCTGAACGGCTCATTCTGCTAAATTATATTATAAACTTGAAACAAGCTTTACCTACATGTTCTTGTTCTTTTGCTTTTTATTTTTACATGCCTAGCCATTGAGATTTAGTTCTAAATATCCCTAAGTGCTGTAACATTATTTAACTTTTGAAGAACAGCTCAAATACATTGTCAAGACCTGAGCAAGAGAGGCACAATGCGTATATATCTATGTCATCTCTCTCTCAGCCAACCTAAACTAGTGCTTAATAAGCTCAGGAGAGACCTGGAGGAAAAGGAATAAATGTCATTGTTGCTGATGGAAACTCTGCCCTGTGGGAGGCCCGATCATGTCCCCCTTCCCTCCCTCTACGACACCTTCTGCCAAAAGCGTGTTCACACCAGTGACACTTCGTCCCCCAAAACCAGAGTGTGAAAACCCATCTGGATATGTAAATAAAGTAGGTGTGTGTGTGAGGACATGACAGCATCACCGCACCTGCTCTGTGCTCTACATGAGAGCTAAAAGCTTATTCAGGTCCTGTTCCTGTTCCCTTACCAGCCAGCTGTAGGGTTTTCAGCAGGCTTTCTCTGCTGACACATACAGTGTGAGACATACGAAGATGAATAGGACAGAATTGGGAAAACATGGCTTATGAAAAAAAAAAAACAAGGGAAACTAAGAAGGAAGCAGCACTTATTTAGGTTTGCAGACACAAAGGAGGAGGTTAAGAGCAGTACAGACGTACAGGAGAAGATTATAGCTATTATTTGTCTTAATTTACTTTCTTAATGTACAGCCTATATTCCCTGCAGGATAGAGCTGTCCCCTGTAGGCTGGACCTCCTACAAGTGCACTGGGCTTTTTATTGACCGTGTGAGAATAGGTACATGTAGGAGGAGCCTGCAGGTTTCACCGATCCAAAGGGATGTCACACGGCAGGAAGAAAGTCTGGTAACAACCCCCAAGAGACATTTCTGAGCCCCATGGAATGACACAGACACACTGCATACACACGAAAGCCAATTCCGGTAGTGTAATATTCTCACTTTAGTGTCAGTGCCTGCAAGTCATAAGCACTCCTTGGGTTATCCCTTGTCTACAGCTCCCAAAATACTCCCCATTCCATCACCAGCTGTCCAAGCATGACAGAATCCGGTGGCTAACAGCCCAACAGAGACCAAGCTTAGCTTAATTAAGACAGTCTTACTTCTACATTCCATTCTCTTAAAAAAAAGACTCTATCTATACTCTCCATTTCCATTTCATGAAGCTGTCACATGCAAAGCTGGTTTCGTATTTTGCATTGATGCTAGATGACTTAACACAAACAAAGAATCTGTACCTCCTCTACATTCTGGTGTGGGGTCCATTCCTTGGAAGGCTATGTCTAGAGCATCTGCCAGTCAGCTACACCAAAAGTGCCACCGCTCTTTTTCTGCTTTTTTATCTGAATGGAAGTACTGTATGACATGACAAGATGATGTGTAATGAAGGAGATAATCACATCAACAGTGAACTTATCAAGCCTAGTAAGATGGTCAATTACGTGTCTCAGGAAGAGCTGTCACACCAGTGAGACTATTCATATGAGGAGCTGTAGAAGAAGCTATGGTAGAAGTGCAAGGAGGTTGAGGTTGGACTTTTCTAAATTTCAGAAATTTCTCTTTATATTACTACTTATAACATTTTCGCCTTGTACCACCAGGGTCTGGGTTCAATTCCCAACTCTGGGTCTGTGTGCATGGAGTTTGGAGTCCAAAGACATAATGGTTAGGCTACTTGGAGTTCCCAATTTTTTTCTGTAGTGTGTAAAGTAGGCCTTGTTTACATGGGCGTTAAATTTTTGGATAAACGAACGCGCTCTGAACGTTGCATTCGCATTCGAACATGCCTCTGTCTAATGCCAGCCTGCAGCCCAGATTGTAGTTTGTGTGTTAACCTGTGGAGGCAGTGTCGGGACCTGGATATGAAAGCCCTTGTCGTTTTATTTGAGGTGCCTCCTTATAATATGGACCATTTTGCTATATTAGACTTTAATCTTCTTGTTTGAAAAATTATCATAATACGGCAACGTAGGTAGAGAAATAATCACCGCTGGGTTCACCCTCTGACTGCACAACGTCGGATAGAAGAAAGTTTTTTGTGGTTTATGAAGAAATGCGAAAATTTCCGCACAAGTTTTCCAATTACTGTCAGATGTCAGTTTCCACTTTTGATTGTCTGCTGCAGCTGGTGCAATGCCACATTGCACGCTGATCAACCAATATGCGATTTGGTGTTAGCCCCGAAGAGAGACTACTTGTCACTTTATTTAGCCTTTTTTCCTCATTTGCCTATGTATAGTATATAGGATCATGGGATATATCTGGTCATCCGAAGCGTAAAATGAAGGCAAAGAAAATGCACTAGAAGCGTTTTTCCTTGCATTTGTTGGGATTTAAACGCCAAGAAAAAGCTGCATGCAACCTTTTTCTGACGCCGTATAAACGCGCAGCCGGACAAACGCACGTCACCAAAGCCCGTGTGAACACTATCATTGACTCCTATGTGTAGAAAGCGCTTGATCCGCGCTTACGGGACGCTACGAACGCCAGAAAGACGATCGATTTTAACGCCCGTGTGAACAAGGCCTTGGTGTGTGTTCTGTATGTGTGCCCTGCAATGAATTGACATCCTGTCCAAGGTGTACCCTGCCTGAATGCCCTAAGTCTCCTGGAATAGGCTCCCGGCATCCCAACCTACTGTATGGCTTTGTAAAAACGATAAAGCAGTAAACACAATGAGTGAGTGAGTGAGTGAGTGAGTGAGTGAGTGAGTGAGTGAAAAGCTAGTGCTCCATGTAGGGTGCATGTTAGAACACCTTGTTCCATACATCATGTAGTGCCCCTTCTCAACCTAGAGAGGGATTTGGGATTTAACCTTGTGTTAGAAGCTAGTTAGCTTTGTAGCTAACAAAGGTGGATTTTGGCAGGGAGCTGCATTCCCTCTTTTTCCAGTACTGTGGCGTGTACTGACCTACAGTACTTTAGTTTAAACAGATGGCGTCAAACGAGATTTTAATTTGATTGATTTATTTATTTTTTGCCTGCACCCAGGTTCTACTGATGCTAGTCAGCATGCTAACTAGAATTGACCTTACCATGAGCTTTTACATCACATCACAAAACTCAGACTTTTAACAAATTTAAAGGCATGATATCTATTCAATATTCTTGTTCTAAGAAAATATTATTTCTGTATTTATAATATAATTTTGTACATATTTTTCCACATTGGTTATCATAGTAAAAAAAGAAAGCATACTTAGCTTTAAGCATAGAGCGCTGAGTTGAGTTTATCTTAAAGCTGGTGATGAAGACATGGTAAAAGAAAGACATACTGTATATTTGGTAGAAATCGTTAGTGGACTGGAGCATAGCATCTATCCCTGGGCTCGTGCAGTTTTCTAATATCGTTATGAAACCCTCCTACATTATTTCATCATGAACAGCTCCCTTATCACCATGATAAATAATAGTGACTGGATTTCTCACTGTAATCAAAACCCCTACTGTAATTCTTCAAGAGCTCTCTGCTGCCTCGGCCATCGCTCATATAAAAACAGTGGAATCACGTCTTGCTCATCAGCCGTGCAACACGTCTGAGAAAATCCACATTAAACACAGCGAAACTAACACAGCGCACCATAACTCAGAGCTTTTATGATTGTCATATAATGACAGTCACACTCGACTAGAGTTGTGGAATTAAAGGTGGAGGAAATGGCCTGCTCTGTGCCGCTGTATAAATATCATGAAGAAGCGAGCAGCTCCAGCATTAAATACATCACAGAAGCCTCACCGAGCTCATGTGACATATGCTGCTGGGTAAATCTATAGAAGCCTCTGGAACATTCTTCTTGAGATTCTGTTTCTGGAAATATCTGGATGATGGATGTGGAGACGGTCAGTAATGAACCAGGAATTCAATCATACGAGTAGCTACACATCTGATAATGTTTCTGGGACACTGTGACGAAGGCTCTTGGCTTCTAGTTTTAAGGAAATAAAATTATGAAATACAGTATGTCTTTTTCTAAGCTTGTATTAGCGTGTGATATTTCTTTGATTTATTGTGTGCTTTAGCGTATAGTGAAGCAGTCACAGAAATATCACAACAAAGGAGTTTTGAAAATGGCTCAGAACTGTACAGAGGCATTACATTAAAGAATTTTCATTAAATCATTGAACTGGCATATGGGGGAAAAATGAGATCGTTTGGGTGTTCGTGCAGAGGCTGGCAATAATCCAGACTCACAGCATAGGGTCATGGGGAGGTCAAAGGGTCGTGTTCTCTACAGTGCAACAATAATCAGTCTGACCTGACAAATTGATTTTGCATTCGCTGCAGCAGGCCAGGAATGCATTAGAGAGTCTGCTCGCTTTTGTGCTGGGAGTAAATGGGCGATAAAGCATATAGCAACATGCAATTGCTCTCTGGGATAATTAGCTGCTGGGGCTCTGGGCTGGAGGGGTGTGCCTTGGTGGGACTGGGCAGAAGGGGCAGAAAACACTTAATGCTGATGCAGAGAGTGTGTCGCGTTGCTTAGAGACCCTCATCTCTCCTTTCCTTTCCCTCCATCCTCCATTTTACCACTCCAGCCCTGGGTGCGTGCTGTGCTTGGTGTGCCAGCGGTCACACATCAGTACTTTATCTCATCTCAGATGATGGCCGTTGCTTGGGTTACTAACCTCACACCTCTTAACGCACATGCACATGCACGGATCCTGGCTATTACCACAACTAACTAACACAATGCAGAGTCAAGCCATGCATCAACATGCAAAGCTAGACAAATGGATTTCTTTGAATTTTTACCCGACATGATTCATTTTCCATGGGCCTACTACACGAGAACAATCCATATTTAGGTGCCCAGACCATAACACGACTGATTTTCAGCATCAGCCAAGGTGTATATTCCCACAGAATTGTCAAGCGTCTCAACAAATCAAGCCTAACTTATGATGTTTTCCATGTGATTTTTATTCCCCTTTGACTGGTCTACTACCAGGTGGTAATAGAACGCCGCAGAAAGGCCAGTAGGGGGATGTTTGTGCTCTGAGTGATTGATCGACGCAAGCTGAGCTTTTCATTTATATCTCTCCCCCCATTGTGAATCGGTTAAGTTTACGAAAAATGAATCCAAAAAAAGCCAGACCAAAGAGAAATGGCCCCAGATTACAGTTAGGTAAGCTCGTAGATCTAACCTGGGCCCCAGCAGTGGGGGTGTGGGGAGTGTGCTGTCTGCGAGCATTAAGTTATCTAAATGAAAATCAATACTATATGTGCCAGCGTTTTACTAGAAAGAAGTGCCCAGAGACCAGGCAGAGTGGGGGGAAAGGGGAGGATGAATGGACGAGAGGATGGAGGGATAATCTTGCATTTGAGATCTGGCTCCTAGGTGAGGCAGACTGAGGCCCTAATTGGCCCCCTGTTTGGTCCGAACAAGGAATTAAACATGAAATATGACTTATTTTTAATGCAAATCCTAAGGGTTTGTTCTTATCTACATGTACTTGTTATTCATGCATGCTTAAAAAAAAGAAGGTGTACAAGTTTTGGTTGGAACTTTACAGTAAATGAAGTCATTGGGAAAGATACTAACCACAATCTTTTGTAACCTTCTGTATGAATTAAATCGTATGAATAATTAAACATCATTTTGTAGTCATATACAGATCATGTAGTCACCCGAACTCTGAGTGCTGGATATATGTGTGTGCGTGTGTGGGTGTCTGTTATGTGGGAAGTTGGGTGTGTGTTTGCCATGGTCACTGGAGAAATCACTCTGTGGTTGCGCTAGTGCTGTTTCTTACCTGTCAGGTACCACAGGATCATTTCATTCCTCACACAATTAGCCCTACACAGAGGAATGGAGTAGTTGCACTACATTCTCTCTACTGTCCTGAACACTGACTTTATACTTATGTCTAAACACTCAAACATATCCATTAGCGCACAATTTAGTCACATATAGTGTAGTTTTGTTTGCTGATATACATGATTGTGTACTCCAGGGCCACCTTTCATTTCTTTATATTAAATTGTTTTACTGTGACAGGCTGCAAAGTGCCTCAAGATACAATTTAAAAAATTGGTTTAATGTAACAACCTCAACAGCAACCTCATTTCCCCCCTCATCTGTTCCAACTACTCGACATCCAACCTGCTTGTATACTAATCACCGGCTTGGTCATCTGTCATCAGTTGTTTCTTACTGGTTCATGGCTTAGGTTAGATGGGTTTTTTTTACGTAAATGATTCTTAGGGCACTGTACCTAAATAATTCTTAGGCCAATGTTATGGACTGGGTGGACCACAAAACATTGCTCTGAAACTGCTCAGGTACAGGGACTAAACTGAAGATCAGAGCCAAAAAAATTAGATCTGGTCTAGAGAACTATTTCTCAAGACTGCATTAAAAATAAAAGAAGGTCTGGCTCTTTGGAAGGAAAATGTATAAAAAGGGAAGTTGGCTCATGGCTTTTGCACGGTACTGTACATCCACATTTATCACCAACATTTTCATATTAAAAAATTTGTATGGAATACTAACAGACTCATGAATAACGTGCATATCACTAAAAAGACATAACACCGTAATGTGGATTTGTTACACAGAGACTCCTAAAAATGGAATGTACATGGGATCTGAAGTGATATGATTTGCAGATCAGTCATATAAACATTTAAAAACTGGAAATTAGCAAAAAAAAAAAAAAGAAAAAACTGTGGCCCGTTATATTAAGCCAGGTATTAAGTCAAAAGAGAATCAAATTTCAATTTCAGCAAAAATCGGTAGATTTTTTTACCTTATCTTCATGACACGTCATATCCATTTTGTCCATCCCATCCATCTACTGTAGGAACGTCTGTAGTCCAACCAGGAACTGTGGAGGCCAAAGGTGACCAGTGTTTTTATTCCCATTTTGTACACCCATGGTAGGACCTCCGGTCGACATTAACACACTATGGGCAATTTGGGAACGCCAATTATCCTAATCTGCATGTCTTTGGACTGTGGGAGGAAACCGGAGGGCCCAGAGGAAACCCACCAAGCACGGGGAGAACATGCAAACTCTATGCACACAGACCTGATAGAGGAATCAAACCCAGGACCTGGAGGTGCAAGGGGACAATGCTAATCACCAAGACACCATGATGCCCAGAATCATTTAAAAAACTATAAAATATAAATGCAATTTGGCAATTATAGCAATTAGCAATTATACTACCATGACCTTATCATGTCAGGTCAAGGGAGGCCTGAAGCTTTCTGGGCAGTATGAGTGAGGTGTCAATCCATCACAGGGCACAAGCACAGACACACTCACCGCACACATTATAAGCAATTCAGAAACTACACTTAGTCTGATCTGCATGTCTCCAGACTGTGGGATGAAACCCGAGCACCCGGAAGAAACTCAACCAGCGGGTAAACTCACATGACTTTATTCACTTGACCTGAGTTGAGACTCTAACCCTTGACCCAGAGACTACAGTGCTAACCACTATGCCACCGTGCTGCCTTAGCCAAACACATTTAGCATATTTCCAGTCAAACACTGAATCACTGATACTAAATAGCAATGTATTTTTCAATCACATTTGAATGTCCTTAAGTTTGCCATCCATGACCATCACTGTGGTGCAGGAAAACCTCAAATATTTCTTGTACGCTGCCATATGTGCCACTAGACTCCATTTTTTCCCCCCATCATAATTTACATGCTTATTTAAGATTCCTGCCATTGTCCACCGCAGCTAAAAGGAGTGTGTGGTTTTAAAAAGGCCTTTGCTCGAAGAGGCAGATCAGCCCATCCGTTCAGTTATGATTATGATCCTGCTGTCTTTATTGCACATTGAATGATTTTTTAATGTCAGTGTTCGGGAGACACACCAATAACCGGATTAATATCTGGGGTAATGTAGATTTGCTGGTCCTGTGCATTTTGATTGTATGCCAGTGGCCCCTCATTGGAAAATGGCTAATACACCCAGGCACTTGTCTCTCAATTATATGATCTGCATTAACTCCCTGCTCTCCATCTTCTCCAGATCCCATATCTATTCTCATCAGAATACACAGAGAGAGAAAGAGAGAGAGAGAGAGAGAGAGAGAGAGAGAGAGAGAGAGAGAGAGAGCATTTGAGCTTGGCAAATGCTGCAAAAAGTGCCATTATGGGCTGCGTTTTTGAAACAGTCAGTAATGTAAAATCGGCTCATTTAAAAGGGCGAGTGATGTTTTGATGGAATTATATTACGGTGTGCACAAACCTTGATTCTTGTCGGACATTAAAGATGGAAAAGAGAGCGGAGAGTGATATTCCAGCGAAAGGACTTCCAGTCAGAATCAACCGATAACATCATGGGAAAGCAAAGGGGTCAAAAAAGACACTGAATACAATGATAGACTCTGATGCACCAGGTTTGCCGTTTAAAAAAAAAAAAAAGGAGGAAATTTCTCCATTGCAGAGGCAGTCAGGCAGAGGACAGGAGTTGGGGCTATACTAATAAATCAGGCCCAAGCCTCCGGTGGCCACTGGTCACACGGGGATACCACATTGTGTGTGTGTGTGTGTGTGTGTGAGAGAGAGAGAGCGATCATGAACACTGAGGCTTGGAAAGAATGATGTCTCGTTCTCATTCAGTCTGTCTCTTTTTCTCACACACATGTGCAACCCATAGGAGGAAAGCGAATATGGCCAGTATCTCCAGCACTGTGGCTCTTCGTGTGTGCAGACAAATGAGAGATGGTCTGAACCATCACAACAGGAGAAACAACGTCTAATCTGAGGGTCTTGCAAACTGCCCATTATCCGGTTCATAGGAAAGTGATTTGGAGGAAAATCTCAAGTGCGAACAATCTGATCACCCCTCCTTACACACACACACACACACACAGTAATAATAACAGCAACAATAACAACAACCACCGTAGTAGACAGCTCTCAGTAATGTCATGATAAATTGGATTAATTTGCTGCTTTTTTTTTTTTTTTTTTTACATTTTATTGTTAAATATTTTAACTTCTCCCTAATGAAAAAAAAAGGAAAAAGAAAGAAAAATCCTAAGCGCTGTTTTTAAATCAGTGCCTGCGGTGTTTGTATTTGCCCTAATGAACAAAATCACCTGAATTATTTATTCCTTAAATTAATTTGGTGCCGCATATTCACCTTCATTAGTTTATGGATCTGTTAAATGAAGGACATGGATCTATACAAGAGCCGAGCTTGTTTAAAACATCAGACAACAGGGGTTCGGCTGGACTGCATACTAAGTGATCTGGTGATTTATTTTCTTTTTTGTTTTGTTTTTTTCTCCCCGTTTTTTTTTTTTTTTTTTTTGTTGCCTTAAGCCTATTTGAGCTCTGAGAGACAAAAGATAATGTTTAGTTTAATTTGCAGGCCAATAAAAAGACCTTTCAGTTTTTGGGGGAAACATTGCGGAAGTGTTTAGTTTTACATTGTGTGCTGGATATCTATATACATCGGCATCAAACATTAAAGTCAAAGAGATGAGGAAAGAAATTGTGTGTAAATCTTTTTTTTTCTTTTTCTTTTAAGTTCTCCCTGTACACTCTTGCTGTGCTGTAGCTTTCCAGTTCTTTTTTTTTTCCCTCTTCTGCCATTTCTGTGTTTCATCTTAAGTGAGTTTATTCAAGTATCGGCAATGTTTTTCCCTTGAAAGCTCAGCCGAGAGAGAGAGAGAGAGAGAAAGAGAGTGTGTGTGAAAGAAGAAGAAGCATTGGCCACATATCCAGCTCTAACTCCTGGAGCCCAGAGGACGCGTTCCGTAATCCCACCGATGATGTGTACCGGCCACGTGAAGGCAAGCAGCCCCACAAATACCCTTCTAGCTCCGCCATCCATTTTTATTGTATTCGGGCCGCAGTGTTGTATTTCCTGCCTCCTCTTAGCACCACACACACAGTGCGCTCGAAAACAAAAATCCATACTATCGATCGGCCAGTGTCACCACAATTATTCTTTTGAAACAGCCATTGAAAACAAATTACATCTGCACTGCGTTTTCATCCGATTGCTCCGGGTGAGCAATGTTCACCCCCCCCCCCCCCCCCACCCATTCCCCACAACATACACACTCACACTCACCTTCCACCCCACCACTCGTCGAGCCCCCTCGCCCTCCCTCCTCCAGAGCTCCTGCCCCTAGCACTAACAGCAGCACCGGGGCAGTTGTGATTAAAGGAGTGTATGTGTTCCGTCACGCCACATGAGAGGGGTTATGGGGGAAAACTAAAAGAAAGGTACTTAAGAGAAACAAAGGCTTAAATTTGCAACACAGACAGCACGTGCGCTGTACAATGCTGTAACATTAGAAACGTAGTGAGAAGAGGGGAGAAAGAAGGGGAGACGAGGGTGGCGCGGGCAAGTGTGTGTGGCGCTCTGTGTGTGTGTGTGTGTGTGTGTGTGTTTTCTGCGCAGTAAGGTACTAAAGCAGTAATTACCTGGCTGGTTTCCCCTTTCTCTTATTAGAAAATATATCAGTGGTGCATCAACCATCCTGAGAACACTAATGGAATTAGGTCTACAGCACTTTTCTTCTATTTTTTTTTTAAATAGAAAACCAAGCACATTGGGGGTACTTTGCTGTGTGTGTGTGTGTGTGTGTGTGTCAGAAATGCTTTTAAGCAGCCTTTTTATTTCGAGAAACACATATTTCCCGCTGATGTAAAACTTGCCTCATATGCTTTATTCCCCCTTATTTGGTCAAATTAGTTTGCTGTTCCTGATCTGAATCGACATTCACTCTGCCACCCAGTAGTGCATTTTTAATCTTTATGTATGTGACTTGAAGTAAGCTAATTGCAAATTTGAGTCAGAAAATAATTTGCAGCACCTGTTGGTCTTAAATCTCTAGTTCTAATGTTTATCAAAAAGCCTGGGGGAGGGGCAAACAAACAAACACTAATACTGTACTCATAATAATTAATAATAAACAGACAACAGATAATGTATTTGTTTGATTTATTTTCTTAATTATTCCTGTTTGTTTTGATTACATCTGAAGATCTAAAAAAAAAAAAAAATCATCATAACCCTCATCCAGTATCCCCAGCATGAAATACTTCATTTGTTCTACATTCTATTAAGTTACATAGTTACATAATGCTTGATACATTTTCATTTTTTTTTTGACATTTAAAATACATTTAAAATGTATAAACTTTTTGTGCATGGTTTATAATTAACACCGCTATTAATCACTGTTGATTTAAATATTAACCAAATAACAAAAGCATACCTGGACCGATATTTATTACACACTATACATACTGTATATCATAAACTGAAAAACAACCCTAATTGACTAATTTAATTTAATTTAATTAACCTGTGTGATTACTTTATGTGGAATTTATAGGTGAGACAGAAAGGGGCGTCCTAACATATTTACTCACGGTGACCCCGTTATTAATCCTTAGTGGCTGGTTTGGAATCACAGGTGGAATAAGCATTGAAAACCATCAATTAATACTTGTGTGTTAATTATTCTTGTTACCCTTATTAATAGCATAGTCATTTTAAAGGTATTTGTTAATGGTAAATATTGCTTCAAATATGAGAGCCTTTTTAGAGAATGTTAAGTAAGATATTTTACTAAAAAATAATTATTATTATTAGATATTTATCATAGGAAACCCTGTTTAAAGAAATAATTTAATTCAACATGAAGATGTGATTACAGGATTTAAAGCCTCCTCTTTAGCAGTTCACTTTTTCAAGGACTCGGCCCTGTCTGCTCCTCAGCAGCTCACTGTTTTGGTCCGGCGTGCTCATGCGGCGGGAGACAGAGCTGAAACGAATGGCGCTCCGCTGCGGCTGATAATTAATCGTGGCTCGCACTGGCCGGGCTTGGCACTCGGGTTGCGGGTTGGAGGCTGAATCCCTTTGTTAAGCTTTGACCACACAAGTCACCACGCCGGCCCACCCTCCCTCCAGCAGCAAGGGAAACGCCAACTTTGGAGTATTAAGAAAACCAATAGCCTTGTTGACATGAACATGGGAGCCTAACCCCCGCAGCCTCCTCGTATGAGGCATTGATTTTTCTGTCTGGGTGCTGCACTAAAGCCATTCATTCACTATGGGCAGCCCGGGCCTGGCCAAATCTACCACCTCCCGCTTCTCTTCTCCCTTCATACCTCTGGGGCTAGGAGCTGAGGATTAACCCACATCCCCCCCTCACCACCACCACCACCCTCCCCAGTCCGAACACACACGGATATGGTACAACACACATACACACACCTACAGAGATGATTGGTGTTGGGCTCGTTTCAGATGGGCAGAAGGTTAGGGATGAAAAGCGGTTGGGGTGGCTAACATCTCAGACACTTTAAAATGGACCTGACCTTTGTGACCCTGGGGTCATGGGGGGCTCATTTTCTCCACGGGAGTCTCTGTCGGTAACACAACACTCCCACTCAGTTGTGCTTACTTAGCGAAATGAATTCAATTACTACTTAAAAGCTTTTTTCTTTTTTCATCTATACGAGAGGCCTTGTGCACCCTTTTTGTTTTTCACTCGTTCTGTCTTTCAGTGTGCTGAGAAAATTTTTATTTATTTAACACTTCTTTTTAGAAAAAAGAGGGACTACATGAACCCAATCAAATCTAACACAGACCAATGGGATATTTTGATGTTCTAATTGATATAAGGAATAAAACATCGCAAGACAGTGTGGCATGCTACTCAAGGATAATTATTTTACTATAACACATTCTCAAGCATTTTATCTCGCTTATTCCCACAATAATTTGACTAAGGTTATAGTTCTTAATTTATAAGGGGGTGTTCAAGTCAAATTGGGACATATGTTACGAGCTCTTTCTCTGACTATATAATCACCTGCTACACTAAACCAATTTTCTCATTGTTTCACTAGTTTTTGGATATCATCAAGGTAGAAAGTTTTCTTAGGTCGGTGGAGCCATGATCAGTCTGAAGCACATGCTTTCCCTCCTTTAATGGTCCAAACACGGAAACGGCTTGGAATGAGGTCAGGACTGTAGGGGGTGTGGCAATAACTTTTGGCTGAGTTCCTGTAACATGCAAGTGGTGATTGTGAATGATTGTGACAGATGTGCAAGATACTTGTTGATTTTCAAGGATCAGGTGTTCCACTCAGTGAACGAGTAAGGTCAGCTCTGAGGGCCCCATCAGGGATAGTTATTCTTTTAAAATGTTTACACAATATTGTGTTAAAACTGATTTTATTTACAGAAAACTTTAATGTCTTATTCACAAAAAAAAACATTTATAATAATTCAGCACAAATCCTGATTTGCCTTGCACGCCCCCATATTATTAATAAAACATCACTGCAAAATTGCCACAAAACAAGTTGGATCATTTACAGTCCAGCAGTTATAAATAGTCTTTCATTCACAAGCCGGCCTTTTTCTCTCCCTTTAAATTAATAAAACCAAACCAAAACAAAAACCTTGCAGTCTTACTGGAAACCCAGAAAGCACAAAGCCTTAAAACTGGAGACTCCTTCTATTAATAAAAATAAACAATTGTTTTTTTCTCTATTAAATAGCGGCATGATTACATACTATGAGATATGAGAGCATTAATATAAACCTGTACTTTGAATGCCAGAGCTGCCATTAAAGAAAGTTAATTAATGCCCTCTAATTCACGATCAGATAAAAGAAATCTGTAGTGCCGTACTACTGTACAATTACGTTATTATAATATTATGATATTTTTCAGAGATCAGTATGGTTTTGGAAAGGCCACACCTTTATTCCACAAAATTATCCTCCCTGTTAAAACCGTGCTCCAGACAGAGACGAGTAAAACAAAGAAAACTCACAGATTTCCAGTCAGTGCCACAAAGACAGGCTCTGAATTAAATCGCATGAATTGTTAACATTCATCTCCGCTATTCGAAGCAAAAGCTTCTTGTTTTAATAACAGGGCTGAAGTAGTTAATATCACTAAATAAATAATGCATGGAATTGCTGTAACAGTCTCTCTCCGTTTTTCTCTCCAGCTCAAATGGCACATGGCGTACGGCAGCGCCGGGTTTGCCAGCATTAAAGAGATTTGGAGTGAGCGGCGTGCACTAGGGCCCTAGGCCACCCATTTGAATACTAATCTCCTTTCAATCATATCAAATGCATCCAATTCATTTATTCAAATCAAAGGGCCATAAACTCACACTTATCATGTATGAAAATATTGCCTGTGTCTTTTCTCCCCTCAGTCATTCGGATTTTCTGCACTGTTCGCCTTTTTTGTTTTTTTTTTCCTAACATTTCACACAGTTGAACTCTAATACGGAAGATGGTCAGCATTATCAAGCGCATCAGCCATTGTTTTCTAGATTTCCGCGAGCATGCCTTCATTTTGATTGCATCAGGGACATTCGACTGCGCCTTAATGTATTCCTTTTGCTGATTAGGTTGGAAAATGAGAGGTGCAAAACGGATGCACGCGACCTGAGAGCGAACAGACAGAATTCATATGAACGGCGCAATCATTCTTCCGAAGCTTGATTAACCAAGCTCGCAAAGAGAATTCAAGAAAATGTACATTATTATTTGAACTGTCATACACGGGCAATTGTAATTGACAAGATTTGTATGAGATATGATGCAATAAGAGAATACTGTATATTAAATAGAAAAAAATAACGCTGCCTTGATTACCAGCAGAACATTAAGGAGAGGCATGATATTAGAACAACACAATTATAGCTCTTTTTTTCCTTCTTCTTCTTCTTCTTCCCCGGGACACGCTCCTAGGGTTTCTGATGCATTAGCAAGCCTTGGCTAACGAAGAGAAAAAAAATAACTACAGCAGATTTTCAAAGCACCAGTTGTACCCAATATCATTAAAAATTCATTCAACTTCTCCCTCAACATGACAAGTGTTTGGTTGTGGAGAAGATGCGCTGTGAGCTGAGAAAAGAAGAATCTTGTTTTTACTATCTTTTTTTCAGTCCTTTTTATACTTTTTTTGTTAGTTACTTTTTGCTTTTTTTTCCCACCCTATTCGCTGTCTGTTTCTGTCCACGTTTTCCTGTATCACTCTCTTTTTGTCTTTTTCCCTTGTTTGCCTGTACCCATCTCGCTTTTCCTAAATCTCTTGTCCTTCCATCTCTCTCTCTCTCTCTGTCCTGTCCTCCTCTGCAGATCTTGGCTCCCCAGCTGAAAGATGTAGCCATTACAGAGCGACAGCTTGACACACAATGACCTGTCAGCGCATTCATCTCTCCGTGTTTTATTTGAGCGGAGAGCCAAAACTGAGCTGAAAATAAGCAAGTTGTTTCAAGGCCCTGGAATGAGATCAAACACTCGCTGGCATCAGCCATGGCTCGCTCTCTGATTTACAGACCATCTGTCAAAGAGGTGATTAGACCAAAGCAGTGCTTAAAAACCTATAGACACTCTTGACTCATGCAACTCCCTAAACATAACACTTTATTCCTGTTTTCTGCATATGAGCGCTTGCGATTAAAACCGAGTGACAGAATTAGGGTCGTTTCTAATGTATGCATTTAGGGGCTCTAAGCGACAACTTAGTCAGGGGCCCTCCACCCACACCTATCATATTATTTTATATGCAGGAATTCATTATCCGGAATGAATAAATAGGCTACTGATGTTCTAGCCTAATGCTTTTAAATCCAGACTTTAGCTAGCTAGTTAGCAAGCAATTTTTCCCATTATCCTGTTACTAAAGATACAATCCCGAGTGGCGCAGTGGTAAAGTGCTCACCCTATCATCCGGAGATCACTGGTTCGACCCCCAGGTGATCCTGCAACCGCAGCCGAGGGCCTAGACAGAGCTATTTGGCCGAGCTCCCTCAGCAAGGTTGGATGCGAGGCACTTAGTGCTTTCACATTAATTATGGCTCTACAGCCAATCAGGGGTGTCTGTGAGCTCACGCAAGCGGAAGGAGCAGATAGCGCTGTCCTCAGAGTGTGTAACACCGCTCCCAATGGTGCGTGACCAAGCAGTTAAAAAAGTTGCGGTCAGTGGCGTCACATGGTTTGGAGGAAACACATGGCCCTCCAGACTGAATAGTTGTAGTAGCCTTAATGTGGAATCCCCCTAGTGACGGGGAGGAACAAAAGGAAAAAAAAAATTACTAAAGGGGAGACTACTGTACTAAATATTTGCATCATTTCTTACCAGTGTTTGGAATCTGGTTTCTGTGTTTTCCAATTTAGATCCGTAGATAAGTGATTTGTAATCAATGTTTTATCATGATTTCTATTCCTTTCACATCACATCTTATCCCACTGTGGCTACAAAATTTTCATAAAATTATAGTGTGTAAAGTGACCATTTAAGTCACTTACAGCAGGAAATAATCAAGTGGAGACTTCTGAGATAGTATAAATGTCTTCTTCTGTCATGGTGCAAAAGTAGTGTATAATCAAATTCATAAATTCATGACAAGTGAATTTTTTTTTTTTTTAATTTAAAACTTTTTTAAAAAACTTAAAAATCCCCCCCCCCCCCATATTCCTATATTTCTATATTTTGTAATATTTTTATTATGCCCTTATTTGTACAGTTTATTTTACTAGTTAAATTTATTTTCTTTATTTATTCTTTATTCTTCTTTTTCTTTTCTTTATTTCTTTTTATTAATATTTATTCCTTATGTATACTGTAGTTTTTATTTTCTTTTTAAGGTCACTGACGGTCGTACAAGCATTTCACTGCATATCGTACTGTGTATGACTGTTGTCACAAATAAAATTTGAATTTGAAGTGTTTGGTTGTGGAGAAGATGAGAAAAGAAGAATCTTGTTTCTTCTTTTTAAGATTTAAATTCATGAATACAGGTAAAGAGTTGCAAAAGTCACTTTTTAGCTTGAGGTTTGCACATATTTGAACTTGATATTTGGTTGAGAAGCACAACCTGTGCTGCTAGGAAAATTAATCAGTATATATTTACACATTGTACATATGTATTAGATATTTTATGCATTTTATCCGAGGACTATCCGAGGAGACTTGGGGCACACCATGGACAGGGTGTCAATCCATCTCAGGGCATACACATACTCATGCTTTTTTACCCACTACGAGCAATTTGGAAATGATAGTTAGTCTAATCTGTATGTCATTGGTCTGTGGGAGGAAACCGGAGCACCAGGAGGAAACCCACCAAGCACTGTGAGAAACTCCACGCTCACAGACCAGAGGGGGAAATCGAACCCAGACCCTAGAGATGCAAGACGACAGTGTTAATCACTACGCCATCCTGCCACCACATTTTAGGGTCTGGTTTTTTTAATACTGTAGGTGTTGATTACTTTTCTAGAGCAGCAGCACAGCTATCTAACAATAGCTCAGCTGCAAGGTTTACATTAATGCTTTGCTTACAAAAGGTCATCATTTCACAGGTGCTGTATATTTATCTAGGCTTAATTTAGCTTTTTTAAATAATATAAACATTGATATACACTAGATGTCTATGAGAAGGCATTTATTTAGCAATTAGGAAAAAGTCCCCAGTGTCAGTTAACTTGTTAACAGTCAGAGGTGAGGCTGCTGCTACAGGTTCTAGTATGTGACTAGAGTTTTGGGCCTTATAATTAAGGGAATCGTGTGCAAGCAGGCTATCAAACACCTTAAAAAATAATAATGTAAGTGTGGTTTGTACGATGGATTGACATAAATATAAAACTTTCAACATGACATCAGTACGACAGTGAGGTACACAATGGCACAATATGGCCTTCTTTATGGCTGGTCGGAAAATTTTATAATGAAACTGATAATTAAACAAATCCTTCTTAACATAAAAGAGTCAAGTCTTATCTTAATATAAGTTTTCTTTTTAGTTTTACATTCCTTCTCATTTTTTACCCTTAGCCTTGTTTACACAGGCGTTAAAATCGAGCGTTTTTCTTGCGTTCATAGCGTCTGGTGAGCACGGATCAAGCGGCGAGTGTTTTCTACACGTAGGAGTCAATGAGAGTGTTCACACGGGCTTTGGTGACGTGCGTTTGTCCGGCTGCGTGTTTTTACGGCATTAAAAAAACGTTGCATGCAGCTTTTTCCTGGCGTTCTAAACCCAACAAACGCAAGGAAACCGCTTCTAGTTCATTTTCTTCGCGTTCATTTTACGTTTCGGAGGACCGGATATATCCCATGATCCTACATGCTATACATAGGGAAATGTGGAAAAGGGCAAAATAAAAAAAAATTATTGTTGAAAAAATTATTGTTGAAAAAATTACGCTAAAATGTTCCCATTTCTTCATAAACCACAAAAAACTTCCTTTAATCCGACGTTGTGCAGTCAGAGAGTGAACCCGGTAGCAGAGGGCTTTCATATCAAGTTCCCGACACACTGCCCCCACAGGTTAACACACAAACTACAATTTGGGCTGCAGGCTGACGTTAGACAGAGACAAACGAACGCCGGTGTAGAAGTCAATCAAGCGCCAGTACAAAACGCAACATAAACGTCTAGAACGTTCAGAGGAAGTTCTTTTATCCAAAAACTTAACGTCCGTGTGAACAAGGCCTTAATCTGTTTCCCCTTTACATCCAAGCACTTTCTTTTCCACAAAGATCATTTCATCCATGCTCTGAGTAGCATGGCATTGCTTGGCAAAGATCTTTGTCCAGCGAACAGATCCCAGTAATCAGAGAGTTCATAATCAGTCGTAGCCAGGTGTAGCATGTTCATGTTGATTACTAGGACAAAGGCACTGTGTAGGAACTGGTTGCCAAAGCCCCATGTGAGTGGCTGTGGATTTGCCTGAGAGGAAACTGTAGTGTCAGTTTTTGGAGCATTTTCATACGCCATATATCAATCTAAATAGAGTATAAAAAGAGGGAGCTTTATAGTTTGTCGCTGTTGAAACAAAAGTTACTAAATGCTAAAAATAATTATAGAGAAAGTAAAAGTAGGTATTAAAGCTCCAAGATGTACTGTTACTGCAAAATAGTTCGTATCAGTTCACATCACACTATCTGAGCATTGATTATACTGTATTCTTATCAAAGTATGTCCTGAAGTTTTATTCTCTACATCAATGCTATCTAGACAGCACAACTGAAATTCAATTCATGGAATGTAATATTCTTCTTACTAAATATGCAGTCTATCATTCCAGACATTTTTGGTGCCTGATGTTTGGTTGGTTTTGCAATAGATTTATAAGGTCAATGAAGCAAAAAGCAAGAGAAGCTTATAGCCACCAGCCTAAATCATCATCCACTCACCTAAAAACTTACCCATTTTGTACAGTTGATTTGACTTGTTATTCATTTATTACTGTAGGACACAGTTAGCAATAAAATGGACAATTGTAAGATCAACAGTAAAATCAAACGTGTGTAAACACCAGACCATCACACCTGTTTATTCCAGATTTAGTGGGCCTAGAAGAATTTTCCACTGGATTTTGGAATGTTCATGTGGAGATGTGTAATCATTCAGCGACAAGAGCACTAGTGAATTTAGGCACAGATATCGTGTCAGAAGGACTGAGCTTGGAATGTGGTTGGTGCTCCAGTTTCAGGGGCGATAAATGGATTTCATGATTGTACAGTATACACACCATAAACATTTTGAAGTGTCTGGTTGAGTCGTAGTGTGGCATCTCTCTCCCCCATTTTGAAAATCACAGAACTTTAGCTGTGTTTCATTCCGAATTGTACTTTATAGGGTGCTCCCTATTCACTGCTCCGTTTGCAGGAAATATCGGTGAAGGGAACTTCTCGCAACAAAACTACACCTTGTAAAACACCCTGCGAAGTCATTATTGCAGACGTCACTTCCTCGTGCGTTACCCCGGTAACATAAGCCCCTGTCACTAAGATGCCTGTCACTGCAAAAATTTCACATTATGGACATTAAATATTGAATATTTATTTAAACAAAAACTGCTACTATTATAAAACATACTGTTAAAATGTGTATAAATAAATGATTGATTAATAATGATAATTGATTAAAGATGTACAGAGATTTTTTTGCAGATTTTTTTTACTAGCCTACAGTATATAAGTATTATATACTAAGGATTTCTTTATTAAATTAAAATGTGGTTTTTTTTGTTCTCGATAATAATGATAACTAGAGACGTACATTTACTGAAGAAAATTTGAGTGGTGCTTGCTGTGGCAAAACTCAGACATACCTACAGTATATTTCTATGACCATGAGATACACAGTGAGGATCAGTTTCAAAGCTTCTATGGAAATTACCTTAGCAGGGAATAAAACTGCGAGCACTTTCAATAGGGAGTACCTTCCCCATTATATGTCAATGAGGCAAATTTGAGCACCATTTGCACCCCAGGCGAACAACTTATACCTTCTTGTGAGGTATGTTCTGACACAGCGTGCAAACCTCCTCAAAATGTGGTAAATTTGATATTTTTATTACATTTTTGCTCTGTGCCAGAATCCGTCAAAATTGGTATAAAAGTCTATGGGATTATTGGGGCTGTTAATTGCCCTCTGTGGGGGCAAATTACCCCCCACCCGTTAGAAAAGTCACATCACCTCTTTCCCTAATAAGCCGTGGCAAAACAGATGAGCTATGTTAGCAACATTCATAAACACTCTAGCATCATGTTATAATGGCAACAATGTTACTAGCAATATGCTAATGTACTCAGCATAATGCTAGCAACATGCTAATCATCTAAACGTCATGCTAGCATGCAAATTTTTCTAGCATCATGCTAGCAACATGCTAATCATGTTATTAGCGAAATGCTAGCATCATGGTAATATTGTTAGCATCATACTAACAACGTGCTAATCATGTTAAGATCATGCTAACAGCATGCTAATGATATTGCTAGGGGGCGTGACTTATGAGCATCATGATAAATGTGAAAGACTGATTGGGTGCCTGAGTTAAATGAGCCCTCCCCCGTATCTCTACAACAATGGGATCCACAGTTACTGTAGGTTCAGTTTTAAAGTTACTATAGAAGTTACCATTATACTATATGTTAATTGTCCCCTGCTGGGGCATTTTCCCGGCCACCCCTTAGAAAAGTCATGTCAAGCACCTTATTTTCTGAATAAGCCGAACGATTTTACAATTTATTCATGGGTCTACGACAAACTGTACGGTACGAGACTAGTTACGCGCCAAACTTTTGTACGGAAGAAGAAGAACAATAAAGGGTAAAAAAGAATAAGAGATAACTGAGAGCTTCGCAAGTACCACTAATAAATATATAAATCCTTTTTCAAGCTCCATCTTTTTAAACTGAACATTTTCACTCCCTGCCGTTTGAAATCACACTTAACATGGCTGAACATGGCTTACTTCAGGCGATCGGAACCCTCCTCTATTCCCCTTTACAGATCAAGCAGTGATCGACAGCACTCTAAGCCAATGAGTGATTGAGCCAATAAGTGATTAACAACACTCTGATCCAATGACGTTTGGCATTGTCAGGTTGACGGTACATTTGTTAAATGATGTTAGGGGCACCAGAGGGGTCAAACATATTTCAGGTGGTCCCTATAACACCCCGTGCCCCACTAAGAATTGCCCCTGTTCAGTTCATACCAAAGGTGGTTCATTGTGGTTCCTTTAGTTTTTTCAATCCAAACTTAGAAATCCTTGTCTTCATGGAGCTCACTTTGTGCACAGGGACATCGTCATGCTGGAACAGTAATTTAGGATTATACAGTGCATTCAGAAAGTTTTTTTCAGATTTTCCGGAGACAAGAATACCACTTTCCAATACTGTGCAAGTTCGAATAAATAAATGAATAAATAAGTGAAAATAATAAGGAGTTTCATTAGACCAATATTTTTCATAACCTACTCTTATAAATGTCGACTGTTAGCTACAGTATGATTTTAACAGTTTACAGTCTCATTAAACATTTTACTGTATACCAAATGCTATGCTAAATAATATCATTCTAATAGACTAATTGACTTGAGTCTGTCTCTTATACACTGACATTTCACGTGTAAGGTCAGTGTTAGAGCAAAGTTCATCACGGCTATCCTGATACATGGATTGGCAGTGTATTATGTGTGTGATAACGGCCCACACAGCCCTCACACCCAGTCTCACAAGGACACACATGCAGGCACAGGTTCAGCTGGACAGTGCTCCTATGACCTTGTGCTGCTTTATTGAGTCTCATGGTGAGTTGATTCTCTGCTATTGTTTGGTCATCACTCAACACCCACACAGTGTCCACTGATTGTGCTTCATCTCTAGCCTCCTCTGCACTCAGACAGTGTGTGTGTGTGTGTGTGTGTGCGTGCGTGCGTGCGTGCGTGCGTGCGTGCGTGCGCGCGCAATATCCCCTTCAGAACAATGTACATACCATCCAGTCATTTGAGGGAACTGGTTGATGCCACTGATTTGATTTGCTTTTATTTTCCTATGTAATAAAGTATATGTACAATTTGTTTCAATTAATTTGTATTAGAAACATGGCCTTTATTACTGTTTTTTAATGCTTAGTTACTTTTCACCTATCCTGTAGTGAACTATGTGCATACAATTTTGCTTTAAAATCAATTAATAATTTGCCTAAATAATAATAAAACAGTATACAAAAAAGATCACCCATCTAATATGTCATTGGAACATACCCTTGATTAAGGCATGCATTCGCCATGGCATAGATTTAAAAACATACACAAAATCGCAACGTTTATTTCCATCCAGTGTGGCATTGATTTTTGGCTGAGGTCTTGTATTGATGCAGAGAGTCAAACCACTCCATAAAAACTTTAAGCACATCCTTACTTTCAACGTGGATAAGTTCAAAACTCTGCAGTGGCAAATGATTCCTTATGCGCCCAGAACCACTCTTTTACAATTTGAGCTAATGAATCTTGCACTGTAAGAAAAAAACAGTCAAATGACTGGCCAAAAAAAAACCTTAAGGTAAAATACTTAGGTAAAAAATTAAGGTAAAGTACTCTAGTTCATATAATGTGCAAAAACATTAAATTTACAAATATTGTTATTTAATCTTTAACAAAGGAAAAATGTTATTTTACAGATTTTTCCTAAATTTATACGATTAAACACCTTCATTAACCTAACAGCACTAGAAGTTTAGCAGTGAAATACAGTTATTTTACAGATTTTTCTTAGATTCATACAATAAAACATATTTTTTAAAGCAACAGTACTAGAAGTTTAGCAGGAAAACATCATTATTTTACAGATTTTTGCTAAATTTAGACGATTAAAGACCTTCAATAAAGCAACAGCACTATAAGTTTAGTAGTGAAAGACCATTATTTAACAGATTTTTCCCAAATTTATACAATTTAACAACTTTTAAAACATTAAAACAGCAGCAAAATGTTTTTTATTTTACAGTTTTTTTTCCAAAATTATTTCAAGCAAACGCCTTTAATAAAGCAAAAGCATTAGACATTTACAACAGTACAAGCATGTTCATCAGTGTAAACAACTTGTTTTTACAACTGACAGGCTCTTAAGGCTTATAAGTGAAACAATACAGAAAGGATCTCTACACAGTAAAAAAAAAATGATTTAAAATGATCCAAGGTTGAAGGAGTTAACTTTTAAATGAAAAGATTTAAAGTAGTCTTATATTGCACTCCATACTTCCTAATGAAGGACTTGTCTCTCTACTGGATGCTTCTTCTCCCATGGTAAATGTTTGATCTAAAAATCTAAGCAAGTTTCATTATCACTGGCAGTAATCAGAGCTGGAAACTGTTAATGTAAATAACACACAGAAGCAGGCAGCTACACATACATAGAAGTTTTCAACATATTAATCTCTATGGAATTAGAACAAGATGTGTTAATGTACAGTATATACTGTATTATTTATATATGAGAGAATATTTACATGATTATATATATTGATTTTGACTAAAGTATTGACATTAATTTACTGAATGGAATGAGTCATTTTTAGTATGGACATTAACCTTTATCTAATGAGTTTCATATTTAATTACAATGTATTATTGTGATTTTACATAAAGTTGCACATAATTTAAAAAAATAGAAAAAAAAAACGCAGCAAAAATAATAGGGTATTTTTACTGTTAGAAAAATAAAAAAATATATTTTTTAGTATTAAAATAATGCTTAAAAAACAGTCGACTTAATAATATACAGATAATGTCTGTAATTTTACAGAGATTTGTATGTGGTTTTTAAAAAAAGGAAAAGTACTATAAATTTTTTTGTTATTTTCGGTAAAATTAGTTGGGACTTTTTTTTTTTTTTTTTTTGGTCATCAGCTGACTTAATTGTGGTACACAAGTTCCCCACATCGATCAGGGTCATTCATAATTATTTTCCTGACCACATATTTTTTCTCCGTGTCCCAGGTTTCCCCAAGTTCAGCACTATTCCTCCAAGTTTAAATAATGTTTTGAAAAGTTCTTAACCCAATTTCATAATTCCAGCAATCTCCTTAGTTATTTTCATTTTTTGATCCAGTTCAAAAGTATGACCCTTCTGAAACACATCTTTTTATTTTTTTATCACCTGATACACCTCGCATGTTTGAGAACTCAGACGCTGCTCACTGCATCAGTTAGCGTAAAAAGATGTTGCCAGGTAAAAACATATTAATCAGAGCAGTAATTATCCAATTAAAGGAGCCCAAGTATTTGCTTATTTAAATCAAAACTGCTATTTTGGGGGGGCGAGAAGGTGGTTGTCTGGAGGCAGTGAATTTTATATACTGTATGACTACGCACACTTGGCAATTCTTTACCCAGTTAGCATAGATCTGGTGTTACAGTGCTTATGTATGATGCATATCATGCAATTTCCTGTTGTGTTATTGTTGTTGTAAAAATAAATATGGCAAGGCTGAGCGTATCTGAAATGTGCAGCGGTTCAGAAAAATTTTATATGAATAAATATATCTATTGGTCATCTTCTAAAACGTTCGGCTAATCAACATGAGCGGCATGTTGTCTAGCACATGCATGTAAGAAAATGCAAATAAGTAAAAAAGCAACTACAGATTGAGCAAGAATTTCGAGTCTGCTGATAAAAGTGCAAAATGTGCTAATCCACAGCCCACGGAAAGGGATACACTACAGGGTGCTGCATGCTAATGTATTCAGGCGAAGGAAATATACTGAAAAATTACATACCGTATGTACTCAAGTAGAGATTATTTACTATATACAGTTTTGTTCAGATAATGAGAGCATTTATTATGTGTAAGAGATCAAGGCAGTGTTTTGGCATGTCTTTTATTTATTTTTTTTTTCTCCTGTACTACAGAAGGAAGAAAAGAAGAAAAAAAAAAAAAAGGTTTGCTGTGGGTGCAGTTGCTACTTCGCCAGCAGTAGAGATCATGTAAAATTTTAATAAACCTATAAAGCAAGGCCAAAATCCTTGATCTGCTCCTCCTGCTACTCTCTGTCTGATCCTGATGCCTCTGGATTCCATCAACACCAGTGTAGATTCATACACACGCTGTGATTAAGAGCCCGAGTCAGACACAGGCTTTCTGCATAATATCTAAGAAATGTATGTTGCATGACCGGCACGCTCTTTGTCAGTTCAAACCAGACACTACAGTGAAGAAACAAGAGCCTTCATCTTTAAACTTAGATGTTCTGCTTTGAATTTAGATAGGAGCTGAAGCAGATCTGATTTGGCATATGATAATGCAGTTACAGTAGATAAAGTAAGCTGTAAATACTAGAGCATTAGTATTCACCACATGAACGTTTGAACACAGAAATTGTTCTTAAATATAGTGACGTAGTGAAAAACCTTTTTCTACTCCCTTGTATGCACCAGCAAACATGCTGATACAACTTAAAGGTCATGTTCTTTTCACGCTGACAGGGCCCTCAGAAACTTTGACGAGGCGGTCCCTCTGAAGGAGCGCTCCATCCGTCTGCTCACTAAAAACAGAATTAAGCTCGCCGTCAAACCTGTGTCGGCTCGATCATGCACAGTAATTAGAAAGGCAAGAAAAAGCGAGAAGAAGGAAAAAAAAAACACTTGACTGAGACAGCGGACAAACTGAGAAATGTGTAGAGAATAAGGATTGTAAATCAGGATGTTTATGCTTCATATTTCTAATTATCAGTTAAAAACCTACTTAATAATTCATTGCTCTAATTTGTACATTTTGAGGCGGTACGGTGGAGTAGTGTTTAGCACCGTCGCTTTGCACCTCCAGGGTTCGGGTTCGATTGCTGGCTAGGGTCGATTCTTGTCTCTGTGTGTATGGAGTTTGCGTGTTCTCCCCGTGCTTGTTGGGTTTCCTCCTACAATCCAAAGACCTGCAGATCAGGCTAATTGGTGTTTCCAAAATTGCCCGTAGTGTGTTCAGACTGTGTGTGCGTCCTGCGATGGATTGGCACACAGGATTGGCTCCAGGCCCCCCGCGACCCTGAATATAGGATAAAGCAGTATAGACGTAAGTGAGTAAGTGTATATTTTGTATAGGTGCTGTTTGACCTTAGAAATCAGTTGTGTGTTTCGTTCCTAACTGACCATTAGAAAATCTTGGATTTTTTTTTACTTAGCATCCTGAATAAGAAGTGCTGCACAAAGATCAAGGACACAGAATTATACAGAAATGTGTTTCATATGGAGAAAAAAAAAAAAAAAGAAAAATAACCACTGGCGATGTCATACATCAAGCCATCAAGCTGAATTCAGAGCTGAGAACTTCGAGGGCAAGGTTAATTGAAACGTTTCTGCGCCGACTACGGCTCAGTCTGTCATTTTCACCATATTATATCATGTTAATTTCTCAACTAAAGCCCAAGCTCATGACTATAAACAAGCTCTGTACTTTAACACACATTACACATTTAATTACGTTTACGTGAACGTAATTTGAAGGATGTATGTGGAGTTAGCTTCGAAGCGATGTGCTTTTTTCTTTTTTTTATCTTTTAATCTCTCATTAAATTAGACAAACAGTACCTGTGTGCCATATGTCACTCTGATTATCTCGCAAACCCACTGTTTCCCTTTGCAATTAGCAGGTAACTGCAATCGAGGGGAGGAAAGGCGTTCAACTGTCTGCACGTGCTCTATGAATAGTCTCGGGTTTTAACGCGACGGCATAAGAAGTAGCAACGCATTCACACGACTGTGAGTGTAATTGTAAAAGCAAACGATGGTAATTAAATAATTTTTGAAATGGTATTGAATGCTTCTTTCCAGTCAATATAACATCCTTGTATAGAAAGTTTGACAGGTCTTTCTGTAAGTGTAGGAGGGTAAGGTGTGTGTACTGTACTGTATGTGTGAGTGTGTGTGTTATTTAAGCTGACCAAGGGGCAGAACGTTTCTGTTTCTTTCCGTTCTGAAAGGCAACAGTAACAGCCATTAAAGGATGGCCTTAAGAGTCTCTGGCATGTTGATGCTGGTGCACAAAGGTCATTGATTCGGGGGCCTTCCTTTCTCCTTACATTTTTTTTTTTATTTTGGCATTTGGTGAGCACACGCAGAGGCCAGCTCTCTTCGATGTGCCGACCTTGACAGCGAATTGGATAAATAAACCTTCAATTTAGCCTCTTTCTCCTTCTTGGCTTGCCGAGCCAGGCAGTATGTCCCACCGGGAGTCTTCACCTATCTGAAGATCTTCGTCTGCCCTCGGCTCAGTGACAAACACAACCTCCTTCTCCCACTAACAGCCCTCTCCTGCAGCAGTCAAAGTCAATCCAGCACTCTTCAACAATTTAATGCCAATTCTGTCTTTCGCACTGGACTTCGACCAGCATATACAGACTTGCACACAGACACACACACACACTTTCACTACACACATACACCTGCACATGGACATGAACACAATCCTACCCATTCACTAATCCTGTCACAGGAGGCAGCTGGACTGCATGTATCACTCCATAACAGGTAATGACATGGCATTTAATGGTACTGTCTAAAGCGATTCGTGGCTCATAGACAGGTAACGGAGGACATGGATAAACATGGCACTGGGGCAACATCACTGACATTGCGTCTCTTCCAGGCTGTGTGAACAGATATCAGGTGACGTAGGTGTCATTGTTTATGCATAAATACCTATAGTTTGGTGGGGGAGAGATTTTCCTGCTGTTAACAGAAGTGTGTAGGGGAGCTTAAGTTTAGTTTAAAATAAAATGTTAAATTTGTGCATAATAAAACCTGAAGGAAATGAAATAGGTCAAAAAAATTGAAAGGATAAAACACAAGAGCTACCGTAAATTTGTATCTTTTTAAAAAATAAATAAATAACAAAAATACAAGTACTTCAAAGAAAGTAAAAATACCTTAAAAGCAAGTTGAACTAGCGCTTCATTTGTGGATAAAAACAATATTAGCTACAGAACATAGCATAGCATTTAATCTACAGCTAAAATGTACCAAGTAATTGTATAAACACAAAGTTGTTGTTAATTCTATTCCTATTTTCCTGCCCTGCCTGCTATCAAAAAAATTAGCTAGCTCACTAAATAGGATGATAACTTCTAGCAACATAGAGATCTAATGAATTTATTTGCACTAGCTAGCAAAACGAGCCAGCTAAAGCGAATGTCATGTGCAAAAGTTAGTGCAAAATTTTTAATTATACATGTTTTTGTGTAAAAAACATACTAAAAATGTTCATTTTATAATGCTTTCCAGGATTGACCTATAGCAATAAGTGTTTATCGAACACCATTGCTTAGAGTATGTCTTTTCCTCTTGGTATTGTGTACACACACATCTACGTAAATGCTCCAAACCGCCAAAAAAAAATGTCTCCTTTTTAAGAGGTCTGCACACCTGCTAATGATCAGTTAATTAATAGTTGATGATTACCTGCACCTGGTGCAACTTACCCTCTTAAATCCTGCGAAAGCAGTAAGGGGGAACCTAATATTGCCTGCATGTTTTTTTTTTCTCTCTTTGGGGAAGAGGGTGATCATTTTTGTTAGATAAATAATGGCACTGTAAAATAAAGTTATATGTTGTTATTCATCTGAGGTTAAATTAGAGGTTGTAGACCTGCTACCATCAGATGATTTTAGTATTATTTTGCAAAAACAAACAAAAAAAAAACATAGAAGCAAAAGAGGGGGTGCATATTTTTACACATGACTGTAGCAATGCAGAGTGTCACCAGCCTACTGGGTCTTAAAATTGTGGATGTTGTGTTCCATGTCCTTATATAATTACTATTAATAATAATGATAATAATAATGATAATATTATATATTTTGTTTTTTATGCATCGGGAAATAGACAAGTCTTTGGTCTACGCTTGCATATCCTGAGTGTGACGTCGGAAGCCATATGTTGTGTGATTTAACACTAATGCATACTGAAAAATGTGTGACACGTTGGCGTAGCAGTAATGTTGCCATCTCACAGCTCTAACTTCCCCTGTGGCCATGTGGGTTTCCTCTGGGTTTTGCGTGTGTGTGTGTGTGTGTGTGTGTGTGTGCGTGTGTGTGTGTGTGTGTGTGTGTGAATGCCTCCCTACCTTGGGCTGGTGTCCCATCCAGATTGTATTCCCACCTCATGCCCACTATTCCCGGGATAGGCTCCAGATCCAAAGTGACCCTGAGCAGGATAAAGCACTTACTGTAGATGAATGAATGGATTATTATAACTGTGTGTGTGTGTGTATTGCTGATGTCTTGTAGCAGTAAGTATGAGACCTTGGATTTGTTGTTGTAATCTCTGCTGATCATTTGATGTCCACAGAATGTCATTGTAATGGTACTTAATATAGATATATAGATATTAACATTGTTGTTTACAATGGTTTAAAAAAAGGTTTCAAATGTATGATCCATGGAACCATTGTGTGTGCGTGTGTGTGTGCGTGTGTGTGTGTGTGTGTGTGTGTGTGTTGGGGGGGCTTAGTAGATGAGTGATGAGAAATAAGGACAGAGGAGAACAGCTAGGGAAGGAGCTATGGAGAGCTGTAAAAGTGACTGTGGCCGGTGATAAATTGGATTTATAAGGGCTCCTCTTGGTTTGATTGTTAATTGCACACTGCTTACTTGCAGAGTCAAGTCTTATGAGGAGGAAGAGCCCTTGATTTGTTCCAGCGCTCTACACTGCTGACACACAGGCAGAAAGAGAGAGAGGATACCTGGTGCAGAATGATGGACAAGGTTAAAAGGAGCTAAAAGTTTTTTTTTTATGTTTTTTTTTTTATTCTTTAGATCTGGTGGCATAACGAGCGAGCGAGTGTGGAGAGACAAACTTTCAACCAAGAAGTTTACCATAAAACCTCTCTCTCTTTCTCTGTATGTGTGTATCAAACTCTATCAGATTACACGCCGACTAAAGAAAGGGTCAAAAAACAGAAAAAAGAAATGGCAGACAAAAATTGGAAAGCAACAAGCAGCGAGGGTCATTTGAGATGAATTGAGAAGGAAATCGAGGGGAAGAGAGACAGACTGAAAAGGGAAGAAAAAGGCAGAGCGATATATATCCTCCTCCGTGCACTACCATTAAGCCCTCAGGCGGCGGTAGGATAGGCTGTTTGTGCGCAGGCTGACCAGAGGAAATCACTGTTATGAAAGCAAATCAAATCAAGCTTTAACATTCTCTTTTAGCTAACAGCACTGGGGTCATACAAAGGTCTGCTTTCTCTTTTACACACTGCTAGCATTAGCATGTAAAACAAATTAGCAACAGCCTAAGATGCCTAATATCGCCTCTGCAAATTACACAGTGCATAATTCTATATTAATTACGTAAAGATTATATATATATATATATATATATATATATATATATAGAGAGAGAGAGAGAGAGAGAAAACAATTTCTGTATTACGCAATACACTCTACAAATATGAAGAAAAATTGTATAATCTTTATTATATTAATGTATTATTATTAATATTCTCATATATGTGTATAGCAATAAAGTTTTTCTTTATCTGAAGTTTGTGTGTGTGTATATGTGTGTATGTATATATATATATATATATATATATCAATTCAATTTCTCATTAATGCAATTATCTAGTCAACCAATCACATGGCAGTTGCTTCAATGCATTTAGGGGTGTGGTCCTGGTCAAGACAATCTCCTGAACTCCAAACTGAATGTCAGAATGGGAAAGAAAGGTGATTTAAGCAATTTTGACTGTAGCATGGTGGTTGGTGCCAGACGGGCCGGTCTGAGTATTTCACAATCTGCTCAGTTACTGGGATTTTCACGCACAACCATTTCTAGAATTTACAAAGAATGGTGTGAAAAGGGAAAAACATCCAGTATACAGCAGTCCTGTGGGCGAAAATGCCTTGTTGATCCTAGAGGTCAGAGGAGAATGGGCCGACTGATTCAAGCTGACAGAAGAGCAACTTTGACTGAAATAATCACTCGTTACAACCGAGGTATGCAGCAAAGCATTTGTGAAGCCACAACACGCACAACCCTGAGGCAGATGGGCTACAACAGCCGAAGACCCCACCGGGTACCACTCATCTCCACTACAAATAGGAAAAAGAGGCTACAATTTGCACGAGCTCACCAAAATTGGATAGTTGTAGACTGGAAAAATGTTGCTTGGTCTAATGAGTCTCGATTTCTGTTGAGACATTTAAATGGTAGAGTCCGAATTTGGCGTAAACAGAACGAGAACATGGATCCATCATGCCTTGTTACCACTGTGCAGGCTGGTGGTGGTGGTGTAATGGTGTGGGGGAAGTTTTCTGGCACACTTTAGGCCCCTTAGTGCCAATTGGGCATCGTTTAAATGCCACAGGCTACCTGAGCATTGTTTCTGACCATGTCCATCTCTTTATGACCACCATGTACCCATCCTCTGATGGCTACTTCCAGCAGGATAATGCACCATTTCACAAAGCTCAAATCATTTCAAATTGGTTTCTTGAACATGACAATGAGTTTACTGTACTTAAATGGCCCCCACAGTCATCAAATCTCAACCCAATAGAGCATCTTTGGGATGTGGTGGAACGGGAGCTTCGTGCCCTGGATGTGCATCCCACAAATCTCCATCAACCGCAGGATGCTATCCTATCAATATGGGCCAACATTTCTAAAGAATGCTTTCAGCACCTTGTTGAATCAATGCCACGTAGAATTAAGGCAGATCTAAAGGCGATCAAACACCGTATTAGTATGGTGTTCCCAATAACCCTTTACTGTAGGTAAGTGTGTATATATATATATATATATATATATATATATATATATATATATATATATATATATATATATATATATACACTCAACAAAAATATAAACGCAACACTTTTGTTTCTGCTCCGATTTTTCATGAGATGGACTTAAAGATCTAAAATTCATTCCAGATACACAATATTACCATTTCTCTCAAACATTGTTTACAAATCAGTCTAAATGTGTGATAGTGAGCACTTCTGCTTTGCTGAGATAATCCATCCCACCTCACAGGTGTGACACATCAAGATGCTGATCTGACATCATGAGTAGTGCACAGGTGTACCTTATACTGCCCACAATAAAAGGCTACCCTGGAATGTGCAGTTTTTTGCATTAAGTGCATGGAGTTTGCATGTTATCCCCGTGCTTGGTGGGTTTCCTCCCACAGGCCAAAGACATGCGGCCCAAATTGCCTGTAGTGTGTGAATGAGCATGTGAGTGTATGTACTAAATGTGTGTGCCCTGTGATGGATTGGGACTCTGTCCAGAGTGTACCCTGCCTCATGCCCTAAATCGAATGAGTGAGTGAGTGAAGACCACGGTAATCTGATCAACCCAGCTGTAAAATTGTTGATGGAAACATTCTTCTTCTCCTGAACCTTCATTTGTACTGTATACCATTCAATGGATTTCAGAACCTTGGTCTTGTCTGCATCGGTTCAAACTATAATAGTGGATTTAATGAATTGAAGGTTAAAATCCCAGAAATTAAGTGCGGATGTGTATTTGGACTGGTGATGGACTATTACAGTAAGTGGTTGTTAAAAAGCCAATCTGTGCCTGGTAAATATGTAAAAAAATAAAATAAAAATTGTAGTGAATTGTTAGCTTAATGAGCTTGGATCAAAGTATATCTATAGTACAGTATTACTACAGTTTACAGTTTATTACAGTTGAATATACTAAGACCATGGTGCTTTGTGTTAGAATGTGCTTTTTCTTAATTCAGAGAAATATGGAGGCAGACATATGTCTGTATAAGCAGACACAAGAGTCTGCATTGGATTAACCGCAGTGTGAAGCTTTATCAGGGGGCTTGTGGTATGGAGAAGATTCCCGGCTGTGTCACAGACAGCTCTAATGACACCTTCAGTCTTAAATGCGAAGCCATCGCTGCTTCTCTCCCCGACTGTGATAATGACTGGCTTTGCCCCAAACTGTGTCAAACGAAGACAAATACACCCAGCCAACTTCATCATGTAATTAGATGCTGCCTACAATATCTTATGATAAAGGTTTATGTAGTGCTAATAGCTACCCCTCGGTTTGAATTCAACATTGATTCAGCTTTTACTAACCTCCAGGTATGTTTTTAACAGTCTTTCATCTTTTTCTTTTTTCCCTCTGTGATTGAAGTACTGCTCTGCATTAGGAGTGGATGTGGAAGAATTAAGTGGCCACAGAGAGAGATAGAGGGGGGAGAAGGAGAACAGAGAAAGACTACAAGGTATACGATTTAAATATTTCTGAAAGAATAGTGTAGAATAGAGTGTGTGTGTGTGTGTGTGTGTGTGTGTGCGTGTGTGTGTGGGCTTCTACAAAAGATCACTAAAATGTGTAACATTTGTTTTGAAAGTCAATACGCTGGGCTCATTTCTAATGTGTGTGTGTGTGTGTGTGTGTGTGTGTTACCAGATGAGTGTCTTCCTGCCTTCTCAAAGGCCCTGAGGGTTGCCTGGAGGCGTGCCTGCAGTGCCTGTTCTTACAGAGCTCACATCAGGAGACAGCCAACACTCTAGTACTCTTCCCTGAAGCAAACTTGTACACACACACACGCACGGACGCACACACACACACACAAACACACACACACACAGGTAAAATTCTTATGAAATAAAGATTTCAACTGGCTTCACTCTTATCTACCATAGTTTACTATGACTCTAAGATTTTAGTTTGTCAGTTTATAATAACTCCAGTCAATTCTAGACAATAAAACTACCACTGACATACTGTAGCACTTTATAAGAACTATACTGTAGTTACACTGTATGATGCATGTTAATATGTCTGTAGTTTCCTATGAATGTGGCTATATGGTAACTAAATATACAGCAATACTGAACAATGTTATACAGTAGCACAAGTCTTGTCTTAATTATACCACAATGTTGTTAGAAGTCTCAGATCGGATTAGTCAGAAGCTGTTGATTCAGCTGCACTGACGATAAGGCCGTCTGCGACTTACATTAGACTATATACAGATTTGTACACAATGTTACACTGTGTTTGTCGATCACTATACTAGAGCTCGTATATTAGCAGTACTAACTCACTGACTAATCAATGCTCCACACGAGACAATTTCATTAATTATCATTCACTCACTCATCTTCTATACCGCTTTATCCTCTATACTGGGTCGCGGGGGTCCTGGAGCCTATCCCAGAAGACACAGTACCCCCTGGATAGGGTGCAAATCCATCTCAGGGCACACGCTTATACACACAGTCACACACTTATTCTCACACTACTGGAAATATGGGAACACCAATTAGCCTAACCTGCATGTCTTTGGACTGTGGGAGGAAACCGGAGTACGTGGAGGAAACCCACCAAGCACAGGGAGAACATGCAAACTCCATGCACACAGAGACTGGAATCGAACCTGGCTGGGAATCGAATCCAGACCCAAGAGGTGCAAGGTGACAGTGCTAACCAATACACCAGCGTACCGCCAGAATTAGTTATTAAAAAATAAAAACTTTATCATTCTTAAAGCTTTCATTAAGGAGATTTTATGGATTTTATGGATTCTCCAGTATCAGTTATCAGTTTATATATTTTTTTTTTGCTACAGGACGTGTTCAGGACAAAGCATTTTGTACTTCTTATTGATTTCTTAGTAAAATGACAGGTTGATAAAAAAAAGAAGCTAAGGAAATTAATTGTTTTTTAGATGTTTCACAGGATAAAATGGTGTTAATTATAAGAAATATTACCTTTGACAGTGATTGCATCATTGATTATTTTTCTATACGAACTATACATGATATAGAGATAGGGAATGAGTGCTACTGTCATGTCACTATTTCTTTATACTGTTTTTACTATACAGAGTCGTCAGGGGCCTGGAGCCTATCCAAGGGGCAGGGTACAACCTGAACGAAGTGCCAATTCATCGCAGGGCACAAGCACACATACACACAAACACACACTCCTATACTACAGGCAATTTGGAAATGTCAGTTACACTGATCTGCATCCCTGCATGTCTTTGGACTGTAGGAGAAAACCAGAGTACCCAGAGAAAACCCACCAAGCATGCAGAGTACATGCAAACTCTGGACTTTGGAAGCGCAAGGTCACAATGCTAATCACTATGTCACCATGCCACCCATGTCATGCTTTTTCCATGTGTGTATGTATATATACAGATAACTATATATATATAGTTTAGTTATCTGTATTTATTACGTACTACAATACTACCACAGTGTTAATAATTCTGGTTGCTACTGTATATTCATGGCCATAACATCATTATGACTTTACTGTGTTGTTTATATTAATAATTTGATAATTCAAAATGCTACCATAAGCTTCTATATTTTTATATAGACATGGTTTGATAGATAGGTATAAAGTCCTACCCTTCTACTACACCTTCACTTTGCACACAGACTCAAACATACCCGCGAAGGATAAATGAAACCCGCTTGCTCTCATTTACTGTCCCTTCTCCTGATTTCCTTTTATATTTGCATGGCCTAAATAAATGCATCAGGGTGGTTTAGTAATGTGTACAGCAAGGCCGCAGCCCCACAAATCAGGCACGGAGTTAGCTCGCTCCATCACTCACCCAGCCCGTACTTTACAACACAATTACTCGCTGCCTGACACAAATGAGCTGGGCCTAGCAACCTGCAGCAAGCTAATTACAGCCAGCCATGGCCCGCCCCACCATTAAAACAATCACAGCGTTTTACACCAGGCAATGCTGCCACCGGCTACCACCCACTGCTTTTACACACACATACTCACACTTCACTTAGAGTGAATTTGCTTTTATTTTGTGCTTCACCTTGTTGTGCCTTCTGCCATCCAGCAGATGAAAGTCTCTGTATGCTCCTCATCAGCTTCTGTGTCATTGTGTCATCTGCGTATTTACACCCTATATATACTATATATTATATATATATATATAATATCACAAGCAGCATCATTGTAAATTTAAAAATCATTAGCAATGTGAGAAGAAAGATAAGGGTGTGGGAGGTGGTTGGGCTCCTTGGTGCAGTTATTCTTTATCTGTATGGCTACTGGTTGGATAGATTTCTGCAATCACCGTTAATTAACATTAGTGCTGCTGCCGCAGCTACACTGAAAATCAGGCCTACCTAACTTCTATTCCACAAAAGACTAAGGAATGAGTCATTTTGTCTCTTCTGAAGTGGAGCTAAAAGGAGATATTCTGGGCTACTAATTAGTGAATGTTTACTCTGCACTTCCTCTCCTGCCACCTTCCGGCTCCTTTATGTATCAATCTGAGAATTTTACAAAAGCAAAAAAAAAGAAAAAAAAAACTGTCAGGCATTTTGCTTTTATCTTGCACCCCAATGACACAGAATATAGAGCAACAGAAGCTGACTCAGTAAGACTGTCGCTGTTTACCCTCTAAGCCCAGGATCTGCTCAAGCAAAAAAGATACACACCTTTGATTTAGGTCCTTGTTCTAGAAGCAATAACCTTTTCGGTGATTAAGCTGTTAGGTCGCTGAGTTCACACTATAGTCTTATAGGCACCACAATGGCTTTCAAGGGGCCATTACAAATCACAGCTCATGACTCATGGTCACAAGGTTATGTCACATGTATGTATTTTTCCCTAATCTAAGGTCAGATTTAAAAAAAAATAATAAATCAGACTCAATTTTTCCGAACACAATAGTCACACATGAGATTTGAATACAACATTATTAACTACTTGATACAACAGACTGAAGATATACAGTAAATACTGAGTATGCATGTGGTGTGTGTGTGTGTGTGTGTGTGTATGTGAGTGTGTGTGGTTTGGGCCACTCGCTGCAGCCACCTCTCCCATACACACGAAACTCACCGGCACAGAGAATGTTTTCAGCATATACTGTACTTCTCAGTCAGAGCCACCGCTCTGATAGCAGGGGAGCGTAGGTGCTAGAACTTTGATTCTTAGATACGGTTGAGAGGGGCGGCTTTAAACTTGTGGAATGTCAAGTCTGGGTGCCTGGGTGTTGAGGTGATGGTTTTATTCCAATAGTGGTCCAAAAGCCTTTTGTCAGGTCAGTGTGTGTCCATTCTACAAACCCCATTATCGTCTATGAAGGTTTTCCAAAGGGATGAATTATTTTTTATTGACATGTAAGTAGTTGTGTTTTTTGAGCTCTTTGACATGCCATGTCTCGTTTTCCAGTCGGACCAAAAATGAGCAACGTATGAGTCAGGATCCTTATAACTTAGAAAAAAATATAGCTTTTTTTCAGGATAGTTCTATTGCATGCACTTGGGAGTCCCGGAAGAATGATTTAGTATAAAGTTCTGTCGAGGTGCAACATTAGGCCAATACAGCTGCCCAATCCTGAGTCATAATTTTGGGAAAATCGTCAATTGGATCCCTTTAAAAAGTAACATGACACCATTCAGGGTGGCTACTAGTGGAACTTTGCAGGGTGGCTACAAAGTTCCACTAGTAGGGCCCACACTAATCGCCAAAGTTTATGCGCTTTAAAAGTAATACCAATGATAGTAGTCACCCCTTTGAAATATGAATTGTTTATAAGGTAAAGTTGCAAAGATTAAGGTTGTGTTTAAGGCTAGTATTTGTATTTTAAGTGGAGTTTATTCATATGAGTTTAAATGGAATTTGTAGCTGTCCAGTGAGTTTAGTCTCATCCGATACCATGCTCCTTTAGTGCCAAATTATCAAGCATATCCTAAAATTGTAATAAAAGACGTTAACAAAATTTTATTGTCTGCTGTTTTGAATCACAATGATGCTAAACTGGTGAGCACACCATGTCCAAAAAAATATTTGTATAATGTGAGATTTTTGGACCTCGAAATTATGAAGTGATTCATAACAAGATAACAGCATTATTTTGTTAGAGACTGTCACAGAATGTAATGAATTTAATATGTTTCAAATGATACAAGACAATAACTGCAGAAGTGTGTGGGATTGGTTAAGAGAGTTTAAGGGAGTGGGCAGAATTTTTTCAGGAGTGGGTGGGGGATCAGATTAGAAAATTCTTCACCCAGATTCTCTTTATATCCTTTTTATTTTAAATGTTCTGGCTGTTTAGCACAAAGCTATAGCTCCCAAGCTCTTACTGTCCCCTTTTACATTTTTACACTTACTCACTCTCTCATCATATACCACTTTATCCTGTCACGGGGGTCCTGGAGGCTATCCCAGGTGATGCGGGGTACACCCTCGATGGAGGGGGGGTGCTAATCTGTGCCCTGCATAGACACAGCCACACACACACACACACACTCACATGCTTATTCACGTGCTGTGGGCAATTTGGGAACATCAATTAGCCTAATCTGCATGTCTTTAGAATGTGGGAGGAAACCGGATTACCCAGAGGAAACCCACCAAGCAATTGGGAATCAAACCTAGATCCTGAAGGTGCAAGGCGACAGCGCTAACCAGTAAGACATCGTGCCACCTATTTCCACAATCATGTCAATTTAATTTAATTTAATTTTTTTCATTTAAATTGAACATATAGCATGCATAATGAAAAAGTGCTTTCAAATTTGATTGCATGTTTGCATTATGAATTTGCTTTAGGCAGTACACACACAATAAAAGCAAAGCCAGTGGGGTAAAAATGGGGCCTTTAAGAGATAATAAAAAGCGGCTCTTTTCCTAGATTTTTTCAGGAAAAGACTGCTGGAAATATATCGTTCATACCCCCTTTTGTGTGTGATGGTGTATTAAAGCCATATTTTGTGTCACTTCTGACAGATATACGGTGTGCCTTAAACAATATGAACTATCTGTTAAGAAATAAATTGCTTACACCACTGGAATTCTTACAGGAACACTTCAATCCAGACCCCCTAAACCTTTATATAATTATTTCTGCCACATTTTCCCAGTGCAAGCAGACATGGCCACTGATTGCAATAAAACACTTCAGTATTGGAACAAGGATTGCTGAGCCCATCAGTTATCAAAGTGGACGTTGATCTAATGAAGGTTTTGATGACTACAACAACGGTAAAGATGACCTTTGGACTTTTTTTTTTTTTCCTGTGGTTGTTTGATTTGATGTTTAGTGAAGCTCGATCCTGGATGATGTCACATTCACAATTCACAAAGCACGAACATATTTTCACTACGAATGCCCCACAAGTAGACAATGATATATCATTCTGCTTAAACACCTTTTGGGTGCTTTGGTGGCTACATTTTTTAAGGACATGTTCACGTCTGCACCCTAAATGAGGCAGAACTGAGAGAACCGTGTGAGTGTTAATAGTGTCTCTTGGCAAGCTCAGTCTCCACCCTCATTCTCTGTTTCTCTCTCGCCTTCCTATATATATATATATATATATATATATTCATCTCTCTATCACTGTGCATGCCATTTTTTCCCGTTAATGCGCCTCACACATAAATCAGACTAACAAGAGACGGACGAGCAGCTAACCCTCCAGACACACGTACTCATTACTCTACTAAGGGAGGAAGAGACATGACACTTCCTTTCCCTCCAACCTCTCTCTCATTCTCTCTCTCTTTCTCTCTTTTTTTTTTCCCAGGCATCCACCCACATGCACACACATACATGTTTCCTCTTGTCTCTGATTGAGAGCTTCCTGTCCCTGCAGCAGTCCCTTCTAGTTGCAAGTCGTCCTTCATCTCCTCATATTCGCATGAGATGATTGACATTTACGTCAGTTTTTACCAAGGTAGCCACCCATCCTGTTAAAGCTCATGCCCAGATGTGTCTCATAGTGACCTGCCATGTTTCTTTTCAAACACAAACCCAAAGCAGATTGCTTAGTCATTACTCCTCATTGACCTAATGATTGTTATGGCGCTGCAGAATAACAACAGGCAGTGAAGGATTTAAAATCTGATGGGAAATGTGAGATACTCTGGCATGAGCCTGCTACCCACATGACAGCAGAATAGGGGAAGATGTGTACATCAATGCTGCATGTGCCGTCCACCCTTCTAATGCTCCATCCAGGCTGCCCAGACACTGTACAGACCAGGTGTTTTCAACTGACAGACTAGGACTAAAAGTGTTTTAGTGTAAAGTACTGGAAAAAGTAAAAAAAAAATAAATAAATAAATAAAAATACACTATAGCAGAACTTGTGAGATGAACAAAACAGCCATAGTTCGGAAACTTTAGTTAAAAAAGTAACACGTTACTGTAATATATTGATTTTATTAGTAACTGAAAATATAACATTATTTTTTAATCTAGTTATGTGTTCATGTATATTTTTCTTTTTATAATTAGTAATGCAAGGAAATGTGTGATACTTTTGCTTACAGGTACAAATTGTTGAAAACTGACTTTCATTTTACTTACTTTATTATTGTAATAGCTCTATGATAGACATTTTACAAATTGTGTATCATTCATTCATGCATTTTTCATTATAAAAAAGTAAGAAAGCATTTTTTTCAATATGTTTTTTCAAAGCCAAAATAATACAAATAAAAAAAAGAAGATAAGGGCTCATTTTTCGTTTTCTGATTTTGAACTCAAATGAAAAATGAAAAAAAAAAAAAAACTCACTTTCCATGTTTGTTTTTCTATCAGACACAAGTGGCGTGACCCTGACGTTTTCACTTTATTGTGTGGAATAATCTTTTTTTGGTCTGTCCATATGCCATCCGGAAAAATCAGGCAACAGATACTCCACAACCTGGAGACATATTCATCATAATGTATTTACAAACCTCATGCACACAGACATGAGGAGGGATTCAAACCCCAACCCTGAAGGTACAAGGCGATAGTTCTAACCACTAAGCCAATGGCCACCATAACCACATCTATGTCTACGTGCCGCCCTGCACATTGGTGGATGGATACATATCCATTGTTTCTGTGGCAGTTATTTACAAGGTCGGGTTTCCAGCTTAACGCCCGATTGTATCTGAGCACTTGGGGGTGAAGGACCTTTCTCAAGGGTCCAACAGCAGCATCTCGGCAGCATCGCGGCTCAAAACTGAGGACCTCCTGGTCAGCAGTCCAAGCCACCCCAGTCCCCATAATTATTAATGAATTGAATTTGATTGTTAATACTTCTTTTTTTGGATGGCAAACTTTTTGACAATATTAGCATAAGCTATTTTTTTTTTTTCATTTAAGGCAGCAAAACATGTAACCCTCCGAGGTGCCACATTTCTACGAGTATGAAGGCAGGAGTAATCAACTGCCTGTGGCCTTTATGGGTGTGGCTTTAACACTTTTACCGTTTAGCCAAACATCAGTGAGACTTTTGAGACTTTAAGCCTTTAAGACTTTTGCACTGTACTGCATGTCCACCAAACATTATTCATACTTCTTCAGTAACTGCTTGATCATTAGGAACTCTAGGTGCAAGGTGAAGATGTTGCAGGACATCATGCACAAACCTTCCCACAGTCGTTTACATCTAGGGACGAGTCAGAGCTTTCAATTTACCTGTTGGGATGGTTTTAGGAAGTAAGAAAAAAACTGAGAATCCCTGAGAAAACCCATGAGAAGAGGACTCCATACTGACAGTACTGTAACCTGAGCTCAGGACAAACCAGGGATACTGGACACATTAGTTGTTTAGGACATCCTCTTGGCTCTGTGTTTAAGAAAAGCAGATTCTCTTTCTGTTTTCCCCTTTCTTAGTTTATATTTCCCCCATCCCCCCTTTCAGCATGTACTCACTACACCCACACGCACCCTTCCACTAGTCTCCACACATCTTGGCACATCTCTTTGTTTTTGACAGTCAAATCAAACCAATGTGAATGATGGAGACCAGAGGGTGGATGTTTATGTGTGTGCGTGTGTGCGTGTGTGTGTGTGTGTGTGTGTGTGTGTGTGTAAAAGAGAAAGAGAGAGAGAGAGCAAAGGATAGATGACAGAATAACAATCAAAGGAATGAGGGAATACAGGTGTTTAGGTTTATGAGACAAGCTCAGTTGCTTGGGTCTTTGACAGCTGTTGATGTTATCAGAGGCACTCGGCTGTTATTGGCTATGGGTTTGAAAGGCAAGAGAGGGGTTGGGGTTAAGAAACAGAGAGAGAGAACACGAGAGAAAGAAAGAAGGAAGGGGTCCAGAGGGCCTCTCCCTCTGAAATGTCCCTGTTTGATAACATTTGGCTGAACTTTCGGATGTGAACTTCCCTCCTGACTCTACCACACTCAAACTGATCGCAGAGGGAAAGCAAGAGAGACAGAGGGAAAAAGACAGACAAGTAAAACATTATTGACCGGAGTGCTTCGTGTCTATTAGGAGGAAAAGCAGAAAGAGGCCGGAGGAGGAGGAGGAGGGGGGGTGTGTAGGGGCGTCGAGCGTCTCCCAAAGCAGACAGGCTTCAGGCTAATCAGGATGGAATGAAGGAAACACAGTAACCCTTTACTAGAAGAGCAGGTCACCATGTGGGCACATGAAAACAAGTGCGCTCCCAAATGAGAAAGTAGCAGACATGATTTGCCATTTTAACAGCCTCCTCTTTTACAACACAGACTCCTAACTTTTCATCTTTGCCACGAGAGGTCAGAACTCCAGCCATTTGGTGTCATTTTGCCAAGCGTGCCTTGTAACATTGGATTAGTCAGCACATCTGCAAACAGCTGAACTTACAGTTGCTGCTCTCTATGAGACTTTTATAGCTAAAGTACATGAATAGAATACTCTTTACAAAAACTTGGACTTTCTTTGGTTTGGCTGTCTGTGGAAATCTTTAAAGTAAAAGCCAACAGATTTTTTTTTTTTTTTTCCCAGACAGAATTTCAAGTAAAATACAATAACCATAACTATACAATAGTAAGGACAATAACCGTTAACAATACAATAAAACCTAAAACCACCATTACATCCTTCTGAAAAGGTCACTTTCAACTTGCTGACAAAGTGTACATATATATATATATATATACATATGTAAGCATATGTAATCAATTGATCATTGATGTCTTGCTTTATGAATGATAAATAAACTTAATCGACCAGCATGCTTCTGAAATCAATTTACTATTTCATGATTCTTTACATACCTTACCAAAAATTTGGAACGCTACGTTTATGAGAAAAGGTGGTGTTCAACACGGCATGTTCAAAACTCCGCTTGGTCAGATGAGGTGCATGTCCAATTGTAACATTGCCACATTCTACATGCTACTCTTTCCAGAGGATAGCTTTCGGTTCATGCGGTGTATGATGACTGTGAAGTGGAAACCCTAGCTCATCAGACATATGGCAAAACCTGGTGGTAAAACACTTTGTGCATGGAGCCAAAATCCCCAAAAAATAATTATTTAAAAACATCCATGCAAGCACCTACAAAATATGCGGTGGACACATCACATTAGTCTCAACTAAAAAAGAGAAATTGTTGCTGGCAATAATTCTAGACTTAGATTTATTTTGCTGCAAATATTTGAACAGCCATAAAATATTTCACTTTAGATGGTACACTTTACCAAAAAAAAAAAAAGAATACCAAGTCGTACGGATGAATACGAGGCAAAGAACAGCTGTTGTTTTATTCATAAGCCCTAGCTGTTAGATGCGAAAGCAGACACCATTTACTGTTGACACATAGTATAATTGCTGAATGTATACATTGTGCATCACAAATAGCGTTGTTTTCATGCTGGCTTTTTCAGCTGCATATTTGGTTGCGGTCAAAAGTAATCCTTGTATGTTTACCAGTCAGATAACATTCTGCAAAACAAGCAGGACACAAAATTAGGGAACCGCCACGCAGTGAGGCCATAAGCATTCCCCATAAAATATTTTTCCTATTCTGATAAAACACTCACCCCGACTGAGATTAATCAAGAAAACAGGAGGGCGGTATGATATGCATAATCTTTTTCTTTCATTCCTTTTATTCATTTATTTATTTATTTTTTACTTTCCCGTTGAATGTTAATTTGCTCCATGCCACCACACCACCATGGATAATCTGGATGAAAATGGACCTGCTTCGTCCTAGCTTCGCCTGAGAAATATGTCAGAAGTCCAACTCTATTTTCTCACACGCAATATTAATTTGGAGCTCAGAGGTGTTGGTGATGGATATTCAGGATGGAGGACTAATAGCTGAAATTATATTATTGCTAATAATACATGTGCTGCAGGCTCTGATGAGCTTCATCCGTGGCTTCTTCTAATTCATATGTAAGAATCGAATATGAATTTCCTGCTTTAAAAGCGAGCCTTTCTACCGGGAGCATGTTCAATAGCGGCCGTTTATTATCAGAAGCAAAAAATTTCAACACCACAGCTATGAAAGTTCACGCATAAGTCATTTAATGGAGGTTTCCCGAATCTTGATCACGGGCTTGTTTCTTCATTAACTCTCGGCTTCATATCACAAAATTTATGCTTTTCACACTTAATGCAATTTATGTTTTTACCAAGGCAATCTGAAGCAAGGATCAAAGTTTGCTTCCTCCAGTGGAATGAGAGAGAAGGGGAGGTATGGAGGTGGTCATTAAAGAAAAGTGCAATACATGTTGTTTCCTCTTCGCTTTTTCTTTCTTAATGTACTGGAAGACAAATTACACCCCTTAGGTTTCTCTTGTTATTCCACAATTACAGCAGGTACACGACTTTTCTTCATAAAGGACCTGATTGCTCAGTGTGCTCTACCTGAGCATGCACTAAACCTCATCTGCCCTTTAACGCACTGAGATTGTTTTTCTTGTGTTTCTTTGTATTTATCATATACGGTATGTATGACAGACAGAGATCCCTTATTGTGTAGTTATCCTCTCCCATAATTACAGAGCTTTATTCCATTAATTATTTGTGTGAATGGCTTTCTATGACAATTCAATTCATCTCAACTACAGTATGCTCTGAACTTTCTTCCAACACATCTTAATCCAACACAGCCTTGCCCTGTTATCCTAAAACCAGAAAGAGAGTGGTGTAATCATAAAAGGAGGCTAAGCAGTGCACAATCTGCTCTTCCTCGTCCCCATGGTTTTGGCAACAAGATAGAGATTAATTTCAGCCTCACCCACAGAACAAGCGTCTGCTATGATGTTACTTTACTGCCAAAAAAAGAGCTCAATAGTTTAATCTGTGAGCCGGATTCCTTCTGCCATCAAGCTTTTTCATTTTTACATTAAAAAAAGGCTTGTTCATGGATTATTTTCATTCAGGTCTCAAACTGTACATACATATTTAAAATGAAGCTGTGCTGGATCTTCTGAATGGGTTATGAAATTCGATATCACCCAATGTATGTGCACCCTTGACCATCACACCCACGTGTGCTTTTTAATCAAACCGTTCCAGATTCAGTCCCCCTTTGAACCTCAATTCTTCTGGGAAGACTTTCCAGTGGATTTTTGATTGTGGCTCATTCAGCCATAAGAGCAAGAGTGAGATCAGGCTGATGTTGGATGAGGAGATCTGGCGTGCTCTCAGGGTTCTACAGTAATTCATCCCAAAGGTGTTCAGTGTGGTTCAGTGAGGGCTCTGTGCCTCAGGGTTTTTTTTTTATACCAGCCTTGGTAAACCATATCTTTCTGGAGCACTGTTATGCTGGAAAAGGTTTAAACCCATTAATTCCAGTGGAGGAAAATTGTAATACTTTATGTCTGACAATGAAGACACCTTTCAAAAATAATGAATGAACATCTAATTGATGAAACAAACAACAAAAAAAACTATATATGTGGTGTTTCCAAACACACGTTTATGTGTAAGTTGTTAATATAAAAAACAATAACCCATTATTTTCCATGCAGCCAGAAATAAGGTCAGAGATATCCTGGAACATATTGTAAATAGTATTTTCAGACAGAATCGCTGCACTGTTTCTGTCTTTGCTAGCATTATGCCATTAATTGCTTTTGTTGTCGAGTTGGACACTGAGTGGACATTGGAGCTAATACAGTTAGAAACTGTACTTTATTAACACAAAGTTCTTTCTGGTATTTTTAATATAGGCCTAGGCGCATTCCAAACAAATTCTAATACAATTAGACAGCTAATGTAGTACTATCTGATTTACAGCTTATTTGATTATATTTATAAGGTCCTTGCTATAAAAAACTTTGGCTAAAACTATGGAAAAAGTTTTTATACAGTATGTGTGCTTGGTAGTTACTGGAAATGACTGCTTATATAATCAGTAGTTATTTATTTATTTATTTATTTTACTAAAATTATTATTTTCAGGCAAATCAGTCCGTTAGCTGTCCATTAAATGCTATAGCAATAGCTGAGGTGACAGGATTGATTTAATAACTTACTAAAGTAATATTTAGATAGCTAGGAGTGGAATTTTTACATATAAACTGAGGTCATACATTATTTGTTTAAATTGTGTTAAAAGACTGGTGTGACTTTTAGCAAGTAATAATTGCACCTGTAATTACTAAGAAATGTCACAAACAACTTCCTAGAGTCCTAGACCACTGCCTCATAGAAACCAGGAGAAGCTTCTCCTGCACTAAAAATGAGGAGAGTAGTACTTTAATGTCACTGGACAAAACCTTAAACCTTTTTCTAAAAATATTTTATTATCTTAAAAATCTTATATTAAAAACATGGGGACACTTAATGGGTGAGCACCAAAGACAATGTAGGGTCATTTTAAACAGACATGATGTTTTCCCAAACAAAAATAAAATACTAGATTTAGATTACATCTTAAATTCTAACAAACAAAAAAAAAGAAGAAAAAATTACATCCTAAATTTTGACAGAAAAATAACATCCATAGTATGCAAGGTAACCATGTAGTTTAGGAGATTAGCAGAAGGCAACTTTTCTCACCCAAGTGCTAAAGCTAACTAGCTTCTAATACAAGGCATAATAAGTGGAAGTAAATCTTGTACATTTCTCAGGACTATGCATCACCTCCATGGTTTATTCTCCACAACGTTTGCCTACATAGTAGTAAATTTTAACTACTTCTACACCTGTTAATTACAATGTCAGTCGCTAACTGTCGGGTGCCAGCTCAATTATAGATCAGCTAAGTTGCTTAGCAATATCTGTTAGCGGAGCAAAATAACTGGTTAAATAAACAATCATATCATAATCTGCTGATAATAAATAGTGTTTGTACTACTGTTGTATAAAAGCAATATCACACTCAAAGTTGTGTTTTCGTACTGAATATTAGCATGACTATGCTCACATTACAGCCATACCAATATTCAACATAATAGCACTCCCTCTTATATCATATCGTTTAAATGTAAATAACTGTTTTAAATTGTTTTGGGTATGCATAATTTATCTGTTTTTTTCTGTTTGTTTGTTTTGTTTCATGACACAGTACATGTTTCTTCAGGAGCTAGTTTGTTTCTCATGGGTCAATTTAGCAGCTTGCATCTACAAAAAAAAAAAAAAAATGCTGTCTACAGAATAACACAATACATGCCATGTTTGGTTCACTTCCTGCAGAGTCACTTTGACCTACACAGCCGAGACACATTGCCGATCACATCTGGCATTATGGCACACCTGGCACCGAGTCTACAGTGACCAAGTGTGATTGGATTTCATACGTTATTTCTGCTGGAGGAAGGCTGTCACGCACATTTATTATGTCAGTCTTCCACCGCATCTATTTTGTAACAAGAAGTGGCCTACAAATCATTTCTTATGTACATTTACAGGTTGTTTCAAAAGTTTTAATCTTTTAAACTCGAACGGTCGGCATAATTTCTACACAGTCTTGTAAAGATTACATATTTTCAGCCTTGATTGGGGTTGGATTCTTTGTTAAGTCAAAATGTAATCGCAGACTACCTCCAAATGTCGTTTGAGTTGTTAGATCACAATACAGCTTCACACAGTGTTAATGCCAGTTGTGTACACGGCTCTATTGGGTAATTTCACATTCAGTACTGTGCAAAAGTCGTTTTTTTCATATTAAATGAAATTGAATTCAATTCATGTAGATTAAATTAAAGAAATTGTAATAACTGTTATACTATGACATGCTGCAATGTATCAACCTCAGCAGCAGCCTCATTTCCCCTCTCGTTTGTTTAAACCACTCAGCATTCAGCATCACCAGTATACTAATCACTGGCCTGGTCATCTTTTATCATTTGCACCTGTTTCTTACTGGTTCGACCTTTAGGTTAGACATTTTTTAATGCTTAAAAGATTTATAGATCACTGTGTGGCTTAACAATCAAACAAATATTTCTCTGAAAAATGTAACTGGTCAGGTACAGGAACTGTACTGAAAATGAGAATCAGTAAACTTGAAGAACTATTCCTCAAGACTACATAAAAAATGAACAAAGGTCTGGCTCTTTGGAAGCAAAATATAAAGAAAAGAAAGGTGGCTTAAGATTTTTGCACAGTACTGTATGTCGTGCTAGTCGTGCTTCCATTGGAGTATGATTTCACTCTTCATATTCTGTTCTTCATCTGGTCAGGTGAGAATATAAGCAACTATTCTCGATTCATTTCAAAGAGAAGTGCAGTTGGTTTGCAGTGTGAAAGCGAACCCTGAATTAACTCGACCATAGCAAGTGATCATAACATTCTGGATATGTAAACAATGGCTTGAAAAATAAGGAACTAATTGTTATTTCTGCACATTTCAGTGATTATTCTTTCTCAATTACTGAAAAGTTTCTGCTGAGCATCTTTTACACCTGACTTCATGAGCAGAAAGCAGAGCAGCCCGTCTAACGGAATTACAATGAGGCCCAAAATGTACTGCATCTGCAAAAATTAATTATGCACTTTATGATTTCAATAATACATAACAAAAGGAAGACGGAAAAAAAAAGATTTTGTCTTTTATCTTTGAGCCCTTTCCAAATTTAGTACGGCTGCATGGATAGGTTTCATTTTGCTTTGAGATGAAGAGGCCTCCTTTTCTTGCCTTCAAGCAGCCGGCACGGAGCCAAAAGAAATGGAAGTGATTTTTAAAAGGATTTTTTGAGGCCCCCTTAGCATGAGCTTGCTTTTGTAATTAGCTGGGGCCACCTCAGCGTTTTTTAATGAAACATTTCCGGAGTGCGAGAAAGATAGCCCATCTCATCTGTCCGTATGTGGTTATGGACAACACACACACACACACACACACACACACACACAATCTCACTCACACACACACACACAACAAACAGTTTCAGCCAAGCATTCAGAGACAGTATGTGTGGAATAATGTTATATGGGGGGGAGTGTGTGTGTGTGTGTGCGTGTGTGTGTGTGTGTGTGTGTCTTGCTTCTTAAATAGGCCGCTAATCACACAAATTATTGCATCTAATTACCGCTCAGGCTCTAATTAATTCCTCCATGTATCACATCATTTAGTGCGCATTCACACCACAGCACCTGTTTTTCAGTGAATCTGCGCTGTTAATTTGCTTATAAAACAAATAGCATTTGCATAAAATGCTTAATGAAGGGTTGAGCCGGGTTCTGCTGTCCCGCCATCTTGCCGCGTGGAGAGGTCAGAGATAGAGACGTGCTCTAATCCCACTCCAGAACAATGCTCTCCATTGTCGCGCCTCTCGCCCCATCTCTCCCTGATACGTTTTAATAAAACGAGAGCACTCGGCACTAATTAATACGAGCATGCGTTGCTAATTACTCTGCTGTACAACACACCGGTTGTTGAACCCTTTCATGAAAAAAAAAAAAAGCGTGTCAGGCTGCAGAGCAGAAGGAAGGATAATGATGCAGGAGGAAGTGCAGAGGTCAGATACGGACTTCAGAGACAATCATAACACTTGAGATGGCTGCGCATTGCGGTTATTTCTTGGTAAACTCCTGAGGCCTTGGCTTAAAGAGCCAAAGTTTTGGAAATCTTGTGCGTGTGTGTGTGCGTGTGTGTGTGTGTGTGTGTGTGTGTGTGTGTGTGTGTGTGTGTGTGTGTGTGTGTGTGTTTCAGCTCTACCACTTATTCTGCATGAAGATTATAATTAATAAGACAGACATGAACCATGAAACTTGCACTTTAATGACACCAATGCACAGCTACAGTATGCACATATGTCCAATCCTGTCCAAAGCTGCTTTTTATGATGAGGCTTTATTTTTAGAAGTTGCTGTATTTATATACAGTATAAATAAGTGTATATGTGTATACGTGTAGCATTAGTTCCAAGCTTCTGAAGAACACAGGCAGCTGTAGTGCTGCTCTCTTTAGCTCACTGAGAGGTGCCATTATCTCCACTTTTTCTGTGGACACTCTTCCCCCTACTGGTGTGAAACTATCATTATACATCTGTGCTGGAAGTCTTTATGTAAACCATCCACACACTTACATCATGTCACACACATCATTCGATTTAGTCTCACTATGTAATTATGCATTATTAATATTCTGATTAAAACACTGGATTTCATTCTTGGTCTTTTTTTTACAGAGTTTTGTGTTAAATGAATATCTTATTCATATAAGACATGAATCAGAAATAAGACAAGTAAATGACAAGTTGCAGTAGCATACTCTGAAACGTGCATCCATTATGAAGCACAATGAATGAGTGTTAACTATGCAATTTGTCACAAATGTCCATGTCTGACCCCTGCACATGTTCCATTACCCTTCCTTATGCATATCCTACAATACAGTCTTGTGTGATTCTTTTTTTTTTCTATTATTGTACATTATATTTTTTTCTTAACAGTAAAGTGATTATCAACACACACTCTTATCAATACAAATACATATATATATATATATATATATATATATATATATATATATATATATATATATATATATATATATATATATATTATACACACACACACATACATTATTATTTAAAAAAAAATATATATATATATATAGATATATATATATATATATATATATATATATATATATATATATATATATATATATATATATATTACTTCATAAGATGTAAGGCTCGGGTTATGGTTGGGAAAAAGTTAGTATTTGTACTGTCTTTGATTCATTTTTATTTTTACATTTTTTATAAAAACTTACCTGCATTTATTCACATTTGTGCTAATCGCCCATGCTACCAAGCTGTCGCATTTAACCGAAGGGTTGTGAAAATATTTAAACATTTCATTTTTAAATTAATAAGTCCTCTTTTTCAAAAAAAAAAAAGGTATAAATAAAAAACAGGCTGATCGTAATGTAGAAAATATAGCATTAGCAATCTAGGCCCAGTTTCCCCACGGCATCATTAAGTTTAGACGACCATAACTAGGAGAGGGAGTATTCAATGTGATGCTCGTGCTACTATTTAATAATGAGTTTTGTTCCTGAAACTCAGGAAACTGATCTCAACATATGTGTATGATTAATAACCATATGCAGATCATTCTGTTGCACCACACACACACACACACTTTAAAAGCAAGACTCTTTCCTGAGCTTGTTCAGCTCAGGTCAGCATAAACAGGGTGTAAAATATTCTCTCTCTTTCTCTTTCTCTCTCTCTCTCTCTCTCTCTCTCTCTATCTCACACACACACATACACTCTCACACACATACACACACACACACACACACACACACTTGAAAGAGATTTGTGTAGACACATGATTTCACCCACTCCTCTCATTTTAGCCAAAAGCAAACAGGGAGAGAAATAGGGAACAGAGACACACTTTACAGTAACAGAGCAAACAGCCGAGCCTTCCCGTCTCTCCGTTTCTCCGTCTAGCCGCCTTTTCCTAACCGCAACCCTGCGCTGTAAAGTGGCTTTACGAGGATTAGCGGGAGGTGCTGATTTTTTGACATCCATCATTAAGAATTAATCATCCTTAATAATTCATGTGGGCTTCCGAAAGTTGAACATTAATTTTTGATCCACTCCATCCCAGCCCATTATTTGCATGGAATCAAATGAAACTGTCACTGTAATGTGGTGACGTCACAGAGGAGGATACGGAGGCCTGGAAGTGGCATGGAGAGGCGTGGGTGTTCTATAGTCAATTCTTTATGTGTGTGTGTGTGTGTGTGTGTGTGTGTAGCTTATTTCGCAGTAGCTTTGGGGGAATATAATTTTTAATTATCTTGACATTTTTATGCTGCTTCGACTGACACATCAGAGCACTTTTTTCCATCCATAAACTCTTACTTAAGATATTAATTACTTTGGATATTTTTGAAATCTATAGCAACATACAACAAATGTAACCTGTAATAAGAGCACATTCTTATTTTTTATTTCCTCATTCTCCCACTTTTAATTTGACTACCTTTGTTATGCTAGAAGACTTTATTCTACATTTGTTCCTTACTTTTCTGAACTTGTTGTTACATAAGTGAGTATTTTCATATTTCCACTGAAATTACTGAAATGAGCCAGTCTGTTTTTTTTTCTTTTTTTTCTGCTCATTACGAAAGTGAGAATTCTGAGCAGTGATTAAAAATGTTATGTTATTTGTGTCAGTGCTACTATGAGGTTCAGCGATCTATTATTTATTGTATTCTACTCAAGAAAGAAATAGAGACCTGTGTCACTTTATTTTATATTACATATATGTATAGAGTCAGCCAATATATATACACACACACACACTTCAGGAAAAGAAAAATAGTATGATGTATATTATATTCATGTAAATGTAATAATATTATCAGACATACACACACACATATAGCCTAAACATAATTTTGTTTCTATAAAAAATATATGATAATTTAAAAAATGTTTATTAAATGTCAATGTTGATGTACTGGATGTCACTGCATAAGAATATTTTTATTTATTGATTTCTAATAATAATAATAATAATAATAATAATAATAATAACAATAAAAATAATAACAACAACATTATTATTTTATATTATTATTATTATTATTATTATTATTATTATTATTATTGCACCTTTTGACCAAAAAGAGCAAAAACCTACAAGACCAATAAGAAGTGTCTGTCTGTTACTTATTTGTAATATTAATTTCATGACACTTTTTTAATTGTTTTTCATTTTAAGATAGATACATAGATGGATAGATGGATAGATAGATATAAAACATAAGAAAGTGAATAACGCCCAAGTGGATGCTCAGGATAAAACTCTACCACGTATACTCATTATTAAAAAGCAGAGCACTTCCCTCATGTTTGTCCATACAGAAACACACACATGCATACTCACACACAGACACACACACACACACACACACACACACACACACACACACACACCCTGAGCTAAATAATTACCCCACTTCCCTGAGCGATCGCTCATTCTGGCCGTAAAGTGAATGCTCTAGGCTGTCCCCCCTTCTCCGTCTCATTAGGACCCTCCCGTCCGCCACGCAGCCGTCCTATGTGAGAAATTATCAATTAAAACTCTGCATCATTTGCATAGGAGGAAGTGGAGATTTATGGGATAGCGAGACACGCGCGTCCCTGTGCAATCCGGTGCCACTCAGATTGTTTGTGGCCAATCTTAAATCCTGGAGGCCCCACCAAGATGAACTGCCACGTTACTGTGAACGTCAAGGAGTCTGAGGCCCAGCTCTGAGATTTATTAGCAATATTATCACAAACATGTCTCAAGTTTTCCCTTTTAATATGGCCCTGAGTCCTTGGAGGAATGTTTCCAATGCTGCAATTACGCATCTCACAATTCCCATTCCTGGTATATAATATATTAATAAATATTCAGGCTTTTTCTTAATATAGGTACATGCAAGTGTGTTGGGGGGTTGAGCGCAGGGTTATGCTAATAAATTACGTTTGTTTTTCATTGCGATTTTTTTTTTTTTTTATCATTACTTTCTTTTAACTGCACTTTAACTGCATGAAAGTAAAACTAGCTGAATGTTCAATGCCAAGAGGAGACAAGAAGAAAAGAAATGTTTGCAATGTTGATATGCCATCTCTACACCAGGGCATTGGACTATTCCAATGGAGAGTTACCCCCTAATTTGGATAGACCCTCCGATGCACTCCAATGCAGTGTGTGTGTGTGTGTGTGTGTGTGTGTGTGTGTATGTGTGTGTGTGTGAAGAAGACACAGACATGATTCCTGCAACCTGTGTTCATATGTGCCCATTGAGCATTTTGTGGGAAGTCCTAACCTTGACCTTAGCTGTGCTGGAAAGGATTATACCTCTACACATACACCACATGACACACAAAGATGAGACACTCTCTCTTTTTTAAGGCATTTTAATACCACAATTCTTATTATAAAACAGACGGAATAAAAATAGATCTTAATTAAGTGTTTTTAATTTATACCTGATCAAACTTGTACTATGTGACCTTACATCACTTAGATAGTTTGCTGATAGATTATGGATAGATATCTCTGTGTATGTAAAATATTCAATGTGTCAAGCAATCTCTAGGTCAAATCCAGACACTCCATCATCATTAGTATGTAAATCATTATTAGATTTTGGACACATCATTAGTCTCCAAAACCTATTTTTAATCCAATGTTTCTGTAACACTCATAAACAGATAAACAGGATATTTTAAGCATTAAAATGAGGGTTAAATCGAGCTTGATTAACACTCATTAACAATATATTTACAGTGTGATGCTTACTGTAGCTCTGTTCACAAGCAAGTACACACTTTATATTATACATCCTTTAATACAGTGTAAATCCATGTACTTCTGACAATGTAGTAACAGGAATTGTTCATTATTTACCTATCATTTTTTCTATATTTGATTTACATTACATTTAAGCATTATTACACAAGAGGGAGTGCTGTTGTGCTGGATATCAGCATGTTGGTGATGTGGTAGTAATTCATCCAGGGTGGATTTCTAAATATGTGCTTAAAATGGAAACCTAGTTTGCTACATAGTGTATACGTACTGTTACCATATAATTTCATATTTCAAGTAGTGCACTTTTTCCGGTGGTTAATAGTTATTAGCACATCAGTGAAATGGAGTAGTGACACATATAGTTAAATATCCCAGTGCTGTTATGCTCTATATCAACACTCATGGAATATACTGTATAATGTATAATCTTATACAGTACAACTCCTTATGTTTTCATTTCTTTTTAAGACGGAGCCATAATACAGTTAATTTAATAGAGTGATTCATCTGAGTAACTATAGAATAAAATAGTGCTTGGCATGTCACTGAAAAACTGTGAACATCCTATGGATCTAAACCTATAGTTTAACCTTTGATCATTACAAAGCACTGATACTGAAAATATCTTTTAAAATTGTTAAATAAACATGTTCTGTGATGTTTTAATCTGTTTATGTGGAATGTCTGCTGTGCGAAGAAATTATAAAGCCACAGTTTGAACTGTGCTCTTATAGAGAATTAATGACCAATCAACATACATCAATGAAAAATCAGCTTCCAGGTCTCTAATATAAATAAAATGTATATATAAGGTAGAATAAATGTGGAAATTTCAGGGTCAAGGGTTTTTATACCCGCCTTGGATCTGTGTTTGTGGAATTTATATGTTCTCCACATGCTTGGTGAGTTTCCTCCCGGTACACCGGTTTCCTCCCACAGTCCAAAAACATGTAGAGTAGGCTAATTGGCGTTTCCAAATTGCTTGTAATATGTAAATGACTGTTCATATCATAAAGATCATAAATACACTGAAATGCTATATTTGATTAATGTATAATATTTATGTAAAAGATTATATCAAAACTTAAAACTACCCTATAACATGGCACATTTAACACTACACCATTTATGCTTCAATACTATTTACTTACTTACTCACCGTCTATACAACTTTATCCTGTATTCAAGGTAGCGGAGGGAGAACATGCAAACTTCATGCACAAAAAGACAGGAATTGAACCCAGACCCTGGAGGTGCAAGGCGACAGTGCTAACCACAACGCCACTGTGCCACCTTATACTATTTACAATATATTTAAAATATTGTATATTTAGGAAGAACTTAACAAAATCTAACCTAATCTGCTGAGTAAGCGTGTTGTTTTCCCACTGCTGTGAGCAGGGGGAGGAGGGAACAGGAGAGGATAAACCTCGACAGCAGTGTCACACCTGTATGACATGAGCTATTATAGCAGTAATGGCTGTTGTTTTTGAGAGAACATGTTTGTTGCTGATATTTATTCACAATTCTCCCCAGAGACCTGCATGCAAAGCAGCGGAATGCAGCGCAGGCACACAGCACAGCAAACAGCAGTGCAACAGCAGCACATGGGACTGAAGTGTTTCACATACTGTACGTATGCATTAATAATAGACATCTTTATCATAAATTGAAAATCAAAATGGGCCTGAGTGCAGAAACCAGTTGTATCTTGTCGCTCTATCTCTAATGTCTGCTTTCGAATGCGTCTGTATTCTATATGTGTTTGTACATGTACAGGATAGGTGTGTGTGTCTGTGTGTGTGTACTGTATGTAAATGAATGCATATGTGTTTTTATGTTTATTTTTGAATGCACTTAGGTGAACAGTGGTGTTTTGTTTTTCTCGAAGTTTGGCATAAGTTAATAACTTAAACATTGTCAAACCACAGTTCTGTGCAAGCTGGTATTACTTTTATTATAAAATATGGTTAGATTTACTTATAATATCCTTTTTACCTCAGTAATGCTTCAATTTTTGCACAAATTAATCATTGCACGGGTCTCATTTAATCAATCAATCAGTCAATCAATTGGCAAACAAACAAATAAATAAATAATAAATAATTAAATAATTATCCAGCATTTTTATTTTGTAGTTTTTATTTTTATTAATTAAGAACTTTTAATGAAATTTTGCTTATAGGACCTCAAAAAAAAGTGCGTCAAGCTTTATGAAAAATAACATGTCTAATAAAGTTATATATTATATTATAATATAATATAATATAATATAATATAATATAATATAATATAATATAATATAATATAATATAATATAATAAAATGCATGTTGTTGTCAACTAAAACAAACAACTCCATCAATTGATATCCCTGTTTTCAGAGATAGTTACTTAGTTACACTACAAAGAAATTTTATGTTGCATCTATTTGAGCCCACTTATGAACTCAAGAGAAGAAGCTCTGGAACTGTATAAGTTCTGGAACTTATGTATTTAAATCTTAGGCTCCCTAGTATATATATTAAATATATATATATATATATATATATATATATATATATATATATATATATATATATATATATATATAACAAACTTCTGTGTTTTACGTGTTACATCAGTTTATTTGTAACTGCTGTGAAAGCAAAAATGGATACCCAACTTGTGATTGGCATGAAAGAAAAGCAGGGTGAATTAATTAATTTTTTTTGGTCTGAGCATGTACTGTACCTGGTGCCGAAACAAGTTACGGAAGAGCATAAACAGAAGTGCTTAGTGCTTATCTGCAAACAAGATTTTCACCAATATCTTAAAGAAAGCGAAAGTTTCTTAAAGAAAATCAGTGCTGGTTATGCGACAAGAATTCATCACTACGAGCCTAAACGGCAGAGTACAGAACGGAAACACCCTCAATCCCCGGCAAAGAAAAAGTTTAAAAGTCAACCATCAGCTGAAAAATTGACGCTTACAGATTTCTAGGATTCTTAAAGGTTGACACTCGGCATTTTGAGGTTTAATCCGATTCAAATCAATTGAATTTTATTAGTTTAGCGTTTTTTTTAATTTTATTATTATTATTTTATTTTTTTTTCAATTTTCTCCCCAATATTAGTCGTAGCCAATTCCTCCCTGTCACTAGGGGGCTCCCCCATTAAGGCTACTACTACCATTCAGTCGGGAAAGCGAAGACTATCCCGTGTTTCCTCCGAACCGCATGACATCAGCCGATCGCATCTTTTCAAACTGCTTGCTTACGCACAATAAGGGGCGGAGTAACACACTCGGAGGAAAGCGCTAGCCGCTCCTTTCGCGTGCGTGAATCAGCTCTCTCTGTGCCTCCGGCTGTGAGAGGAAAACAGCATCACCCGGGGTTCAAACAAGCGATCCCCGGATGATAGGGCGAGCGCTTTACCACTGCGCCACTCGGAGGCCTGTTGACATTAACAATTGACATTGTCGCAAAGCAGCTTCACACAGTCAAAAGTAAATTATGGAAGTTTGTAAGTAATGTGAATGTGAAAGAATGAAAATAATCAGATTGTCCCTGATCGCTCGCTCATGTATCGGTGGCAAGGAAAAAAAACTCCCTGAGATGGCAATAGGAAGAAACCTTGAGAAAAACCAGACTCAACAGGGAACCCCTCGTCATTTGGGTGATAACGGATAGCAGGGATTGATCTGCAGTTAAAACGTGAAAAGGCATGCTCTCTTTTCTAAATGTTAATTTAAAAAGTCTACAGCAAGAGTGCGGATAATTTTTGAGTCACCCACGGATATGGTATGTATGTTAGCATTTTTGTACATATTTGTACACGTAGGCCCATCTCTACCCACAGTCTGCACCATGAACACAGTGTGAGATCCAGCATGCCTGAGTATACAGATATGTTGCTTAAATATGGATCGGCCTCCCAAAGGCTAAGTGGGATGGCTAGTTTAATATCCCCCAATTAGAGTGCGATTTGAGAGATCAGCCGCTGAAGAGTCCCGGCCGTCCCCACCTACACGCAGGGCCTGTCACCCAAAGTCACACGCACACCGTGCAAATGTATGCGGTCAATTACCGAGTGCCGGGCCCTCGTCAGCCACTGGGCCGGGCTAAATATAAAACAGCGGCCCTTGAAATGGGTTGCGAGGAAAGAAATGAGTGTATGGTAATACCAAGAGACCTTCGTCAGACTGGGAGTGGTGTGATCCCCTGCCTGTAGCTTTATATAGGTTTACAAAGCTTAAATGAACCCTTCTCTCTAAGGACAAGGAAAAGTGAAGGTGGTGGTCTCTCTCTCTCTCTCTCTCTCTCTCTCTCTCTCTCTCTTTTACACACTTTCTGTCTTTCTCTCCCCTTACACACACACACACACATATAGTCCCAGTGTGCTCTGTATTAGTGTAGCGGTGCAGTACTTTCCCAGATTACATGGGGTGAGCTGGCGCCTGCGTTCACAGCTCAGCTGAAGGCGACCAGGTCTAATTGCTCTCAGAGGGGGACAGAAAAAGAGAAAGAGAGAAAAACAGAGAGGGGAGTGAAGACGCAAGCTAGCGTTGTCTCACCCCTCACACTTCACATCGAGCCACCAGTCTTCATCTCTCTTACTGAGAGCTGAGGAACCAGCTACAATTAAAGAAAGAAGACTGAGAAAGTGAGAGAGAGAGAGAGAAAGAAAGAAAGAATGAAAGGGAGGAAGAGAGAGGAAGCAAGAGAGCAGGAGACAGAGAGGAACCCTTTATTAAAGCTAGTGCTAATTGAGATAGGAGCCAAATAATGGGGGATGACACTTTAATGAAGACACGCTATGTGAAGCTACTTCCTCTCGCCTGATCACCGTGCCAAGGCAGCGTGCCGGAGAACGAGCGCACCCATTTCCTCTGCTATATTACAAGGCCCAAAGAAATGATGTGGAGGTGTCCTCGGCACACGGTAATGCGGTTTTGGAGCGGTGACAAAAACAGTGAGGGAGATGCTATTGTTCCCCCGTGTTAAAACCCAATTACACGAGGCTCAGCGTGATTGCCTTCGTGAGCTCCCCGTTCGTTTGCCCACAGCAGCAAGGGCTTCTACATCTCAGATCCACTTTCCCTTTTTCTCTCTCTCTCTCTCTACCGCGCAACGAAACACACTGATCCAATCAGCGCTACAGCCGAGCTTCCAACGTCTGTCTCAAGTCTGCCGTACTTTTGTTTCTCATTATTGTCTGAGAGCAAAGCAATGTGTTTACTGCAAAACTCTTTACACAGGCTTCATTTGTTACATAATTACATCCCGTTAAATGTGAATGTTTTTGTAGGACATGATAGTTACAGAACAGCCAAAATGTTCGTACCGGACAACAAAACACTAACGGGATTGTTTTTCTATTATATTTACAGTCCAAAAATATATTTTTTATATTTTTGTAAAAAATATTTTTTACAAAATATATATATATATATATATATATATATATATATATATATATATATATATATATATATATTATATATTTTTTATATTTTTGTAAGCCATATAAATGAACTTGGTTACAACTTTTACACTTTATAATTGCTACTGTGCAATTACATTGATTACTTGAATCATTGTCAAAGAAATGTTGTAACCTCAGAAAACTAATATTTATTCTTGTTCATTCCAACATGAAAAGTAATAGATTAATATATTATATACCACATCATGGTTACATTATCAGACATGAGAGTGTTTTATAAGGTGATTAAACAGCAGCTGTTATTATTGGTGCAGTAAGAAAAAAAAAAGAATTAAATATAATCTAAAATTCTAATAAAAGTAACACGTTATCTTTTTTATTCTAATGATGCTCCACATCTAAGGCTAATAATAATTTATTTTTTATGTTATTTAACCAAAAAAAATTCAATGTTATTTCATAATGATTTTTACGAGACAAGTACAAAAAATATAGTCAGGTCCATAGGTATTTGGACAGTGACACAACTGTACACCAAAAAGGATTTGAATGAACCAGGCAATTAAAATGTGATTGAAGTGTAGACTATCAGCTTTAATTAAAGGACTTGAACAAAAATATCGCACAAACTGTTTAGGAATTACAGTCATTTATACACGGTCCCCACAGGCTCAAAAGTAATTGGTCAATTGACTGATGATCAGTTTCGAGTGAAACTTTCGGCCTGTTTCCTCGTTATTTTATAACAAATCAAAGAGATAAAAGATCTGGAGTTGATTCCGAGCGTTAAATGTATTTGGTAGCTTTATTAGGAGCTATCGATATGTGGTCCAAAGAAATGTCAATGCAAGTGAAGGAGGACATCATTAGGCTGAAAAAACAACAACCCAGACCTATCAGAGAGATAACAAAAACTTTAGGAATGGCCAAATGAAGACCAGGTGGGTCAAAATCTATCGTCAAGTGAAGCCTTCTGTATATAAATGAAAATAGAAAGGGTTTAGGTCAGGATGCAAATTAGTAGTGACACTCAAGAATTGAGAGAAATAAGGGCTCATGAGCAAAAAAAGCATCAAAAACATAATCTGGAGGATGTGTTATGGCACAAGGATACCTTCACTGGTCACTAGTGTTTATTGATAAAATGATTGGTGATAAACGTATCAGGGTAAAGTGTATAGAACTATAGACACCGCTCAGGTTCAACCAATTGTTACTAAACTGATTGAGCAATGCTTCACAGTGCAGATGAATAATGACCCAAAACATACCATGAAAGCAACCCAAGACCTTTTTACAGTATGGAGCAATGAAACGGAATGTTCTTAAATGGCCGGACCTGACTTCAAGCTGCTTTTCACTTACTGATGACAAAAGCAAAGACAGAAGAACCCACAAACAAGATGAAGTAATGGCCTGGCAAGGCTTCTGAAGAGAGGAAACTCAGCACTTGGTGATGTCTATGGGTTACAGACTTCAAGCAGTCACTGACTTCAATAGCATTTGCATCTAAACATTAAAATGATTATAACTCTCCCACTCACTCTCTAAACCGCTTATCCTGTGGAGGATTACAGAAGGCCTGGAGCCTATCCCTGGTGACTAGGGGCAGAAGACGGGATACACAACGGACAAGGTGCCAGTCCATTACTGGGCACAAGCACTGTGCTCTCACACACTCCCATACTATGGGTAATTTGGAAATGCCAATTTAGCCAACAACAATTTCGAAAAACAGAATGCCTGGAGGAAATCCAAGCACAGGGAGAACATGCAAACACCACACACAGAGATGCGAGGATAATGATTTTATTTCTCAATTATGTTAGTTTGTCTAATAACTTTTGTGTGCCAATTAATGCCCTTTTATATTTTGAATTTGAACTGTAATATAGTCTATATAGTATGTATGTCATATATACTTCATATATATATATATATATATATATATATATATATATATATATATATATATATATTGCTAACAAGGTGGATTTATCCTGTTTACATGGCAGAATAAAGGTGGAGAATGTGGGAATACTGTGTAATCCTAGAATTAGCATGCAAATTATAGTGCTTTGGAATCAACAGGTTAAATTTTATCCTTCACATTTGTGAGTGTTTATAGAATCCCTAAAGGCTGTCATTAGGATTGTGTGTGTGCGTGTGTGTGTGTAATACAGAACAACTGTGCTGAGTTAATAGACATATGAACTTGAGCGTGTGAGTCGGAGTTGGAAGGGTCTAATGCTTATTCTTACATAGACCTGATACTTTAAGGTATGTGATAACAGGAAGTTAACATGAACAAGAAGGTAACTATAAACTGCACAATGACATGTTCTTGTTAGTCCTTAGTAAATAGAAACTATGGAGAAATTATCCTAACAGTGTTAGAAATCCTGAAGCATAGAATTAACCCTATTTGTTTTATATATAGCAATAACCTTCTCCACATTTTTGTTGTCCTTATACACTTAAGACCTATTGAACTTAAATCCAAAAATGTCTAATAATTTTTCCCATAGGTTATACAATAGTTAAGGCATAAATTCCCTTTTCATATGATGATAATGTCTTTTCCAAATTCGTGTATTAAATTAAGACTGGTGAGATATCAAATTTTCTTCATTAAACATGCATTGTTTTATCAAACAACAATTTCTATAAAAATCTTTTTGGAATTTTGCACTAGAAATAGAAAACTTTATATAAATAAAGAAAATTATATTATTCCTATTAAAATGTGCATTGGACATGCATTCAGTTTACGTGTACGGCGTACACACATACATACATCGTGGCTTAATTCTATACTGTAGAATGACATCAGCTCATTACATCCATAGACATGAATAACACAAGAGAATATCCAGGTATGCAACTTTTTCCTCTTAATCTGAAAATGTAACCTCCTTTGGTCTCCTCCTGCTCTGCACTTTAAAGCGAACTGAAATATGATCTAGGAGACTAGGGATAATGATACATTTTATTCGAAGGTCAGTCTTTTCTGCTTGCACACTTAACTGTTGTTTCTCTACCTGCGAATGTTTGATGGCGAGTCGGAGAGGGTCATTATTCACAGCCATTAGCACTCTCTCTCTCTGCCTGTCTCTCTCTTACTGTAGGAGAAAGAGCCTCTTGAATTTTAACACACGTACCAGTGCTTCATCTACGCTTGTATGACTAAAATCAGCATGAGCTTATAAGAGCATGGACAAAACCACTCCTAGAAACTCCTGAAAACTAACCTGTGGGTACTCAGTCATGGATAGGGCCTGAGAGACCTCTCAAATTTGTATAAATAGCCTTTCAAATGTACTCTATTGTATAACATTCAAATTATACAGTCCAAACACTATAACTGTTCGCAACTGACTTCACAACTTTACAGTGTTAAACATTTTTTTGTAAAGCAACGAGAACTTTGAAATTATTACAATGTATTCATCGTTAATGTTTTTTTTGTTTGTTTGTTTGTTTTTTACAATATATTTAGAATACTGCCTGGCAAATGCTTTTGGAAAAACTATGAACTATTATTTTAATACAGTGTTCGATTATAGACAGGTGATTAATTTATTGAAAAACTGGTGGCTCTGTTATGCTGTATGTGACATTTAGATCGCATGGTTTGAGTTTAAGTGATCTCCTAGAGTGTGGACTTGTTTCTCAAAGTTCTCATAACTCCTTGGGTGTCAAACATACCGCACACAGGCTAAGCCAGTCCCAATAAATCCAGACAATAAATTCCTAATACATTCTTATTCATCCCACCAAATGAATTTATAATCCATGTGCTAAATTAAAACTGTCTCGTGGCCCATAATTGTTTATAAATTCTAAAAGAGCTAGTCTCAGTCATTCCGTTAGGAACAAAATAGCAATAAACATAGGACTGTAAACTCATACTACTTACAAGTTACTAACAAAATTTACTCACGATGTAAAAGTTTATTAGCCAGCTAAAAAAGAAATTTAAGAATTTTACATCCACTTTTGACTTGTCATCATGTGTTATGTTGGCCAATGATCTGAATTAATTTGACGCCGCTGTTTAAAACTTTGTCATAATAATGAAACTAATTCTATTCTGATGAAAGTGGTCTGTTTCAGCCTGAAATTTTCACGCTCACATGGTATAATAAAGATGAAAATGAATGTAACTATATGCTTTGAAATTCCCAGTCACCACATCTCATCCCAATTCAAAACAATTGTTGGATTACAGTATGCTTCCCACCACATTTCCAAGTTAATGTAGTTCTGTTGAGTCACGGTGACTCATGGTGGTCCATCACCTTACTACGACAGTTTATGCTGTTTAAATTGTCTAACTTCTCATACTTTACGTCCATGTTGAGTGCTGTCTGCCACACATCACCACTTCAGGAACTTTTTATGTGGCTCGCTGTTTAGGGTCACTGAACTGCATGTTACATTTATTTTATTATGATTAACATTGTACAGTATATGCATGTGTCTACCAACAGTATGTTGTTTCAGGGGTAAATATTGAGTATTGCTTAGCAACTGCAAGGTAGATCCATTGTCAGAAGGTAATTAGAGAAACAAGATAGTGCTGTTCTAATTATTGTGTAATGAGCTACGAAAAACACTAATTGATGAGTATGATGGTAACTCATTATATAGCTACAAGAGTTTATTAAGACACACTTTTACTCTAATCTGAACATTGACCCACTGTCGTTAAATATGCTCTATGATAATGATGTATGATGTTTTTGGTGACTACTACAACAAAGCTGGAGTGCTTCATAGAGACAGGTGAAAAATGAACCTGTGCAATAATTAATCAAATAATCCTACTCGAGGTATTTTCTAACTATGGCTACATGTCAAGAGGATTTATTGACATGATTTCACTCTTGCGAATTCGCAACAATTAACATAATTTAATTTGGTACAAAGTTACGAAGGCTAGGGCAAGGACATGGATTTTGTGACTTTATTATACTATATATAATCAAATAAAATTTATTCCAAAGACCATCACTCATTCGAATTTGTACAGATTCACTGAAACAGATGCTTGAATGGCTGAACTGCACTTCAAAGGGTAATTAAGTATTGACAATAACATTTTAATATATGGTAATAAGCTATTTATAAGCATGTAATATGTATTTTAACAATTCAAGATAAGCATTTGTTTATGCTAAACCGTCATATCAAGCTTTGAGCCGAGCTTCAAGCCAGATCTAGATTTGTATACTCGTGCAATCAATAATTAGTTTACTTTTAAAGTCTGCTAATATATTAACAATGACTTAGAAAGATGCATCATTTTTATTATTATGGTTAAGGTCCAATTGTCACATTTAACAATAAAATAAATAAGAAATTGTAGATTTTAGATTTTACATGCTCTTAAGTGGATAAGTTAATATCAGTAAGATCATTTTAATTTTGTTTAAACTTCATGCAATAATTTTTCTTTAGTTAATAATTAAAGAGTCACTAATCCTACATAGTAAACTATGTACTGGTTGTTTCTAAATGTCAACAGATTTTACACTGATCCAATTCCAAATAGATTTTATAGAGCTTTAAAAAAAAAAAAAGAAAGAAAGTAATTATATACTAGTTATTACTCTCTTAGAGTAAAAATTGTGCTTATCATAAAAAGTCATCTGTTAAACCAAGTGATCAAACAGATTCCTGAAAACTAAAATAGGAGAAAATCCACTTATTATTTTTAAGATATTTGTGTTTTAGAGTTTTAAATAGACCATGAAGGCCTCAACAAATTCAACAAAGGGTGCTAGATGGAATCTCATGTGTAGCTTAAATCCTTGTAGATTTACTGACATATGCTACTGTCTAAATAATATATGCAGTATGTTTATCCATGCCATTTATATTTATACCTATGCAAAAAGCATAACCATGCAAAAACTGGTGTAAAGCTCATGTCTAATGGTAACCTTTGCAATATTCATACAAGTTCATATGCATTTGTATATGCAAGACCATGCTGGATTTGCCTTATAACAAGACCTCAACTACATCAAACTCTCTCTCTCTCTTTCTCTCTCTCTCTCTCTTTTTTCATTTTTTTCCCTTGCTCTTGATTCCTGAAATAGGTGTGAATGATAGTAAAAAATGAGACGCCGAACGTTCAGAGCTGGAGCCCTTTTGATTGAAGTGAGTGATTTCCGCAAGCGCACCTGCGTAAAATTGATGATAATGCTGTTGAAATCATTTATTACAACTTTACTAAGATGAATATGAGCTGTGGTTTCTCATCATGCAAATGCGGACGGATAATAAGGCCTTCCTTCTCTGGAGACGAGAAGGAGAGGGACTATATTTTTCTATGCCCTCCCCCCCACTCCATAGTTTCTGGGTTTGTGCCAATGAAAACTATCATTTCTGTCTCTCTATATAGTGCTGTCATTCTGGAGCCACTGCACGTGAGATAGACTGGCTTATAAGCAGACAAGAGCAAATGTGTCATGCAACTCATAACATATTGGAAGAACACAACTGAGGTCTATAAATCTTTGAGGTGCTTTAACACAGCATAGGTTGAAGCTTCACACAGATTATGGGCTAAAAGAAGGCTGAAGATCTTAAGGCTCACAGTGTTTGGCTCGTTTCAAAACATTCATTTAAAATACAGTATGGTGGCAAAGTCTGAGCTTTTCACATAATTCATTTGAATTGTTTTAAAAGACTCCGTGCATAGAAGGAATAAACATTTTAAGTTTGGGAAGCTGTTCCAAGTATTAACCCCCTATAACCCTTTTAAAAATCCCCTTTTCTCCCAATTTGGTTATTTTATCAGGAATTAGCAAGCACTGGCCTAACACACAACAGATAGTAACATAGAGTGGCAAAGTCTAGCATGGGGTTTCTTCAAGATACTGTACATGAAGTCAATTAGTGGATATTTTCAAACATGCCACATCACATTAAAGCACTATCTGATCTGTTCTCTTAAATGTACGTATAGACTGCCGTCATTCTTGTTTAAATGGAAGAAAGTAACACTAACCCTCCCACCCACAGATTTTTGGACTTTTGGCTATGAGCTGAATTATACCTACAACACTCTAAAAACCTACAACTTCTCTTCACAAAAAGGTGAATGCTATTCCACAGTTGCACTTGAGAGCTCCATCTCAATGCTAAGGAATGGGTAGTTTTTTCACGTCTGCTTGTATGAAAGTAAAAGCAGACCAACCACATTGCCCTTATTTGTTTATATTGGACAAAGTGTTAATCAAAAGCTGTTCAAGTAGTCCAAAAAAAAAAAAAAAAAAAAAATTCAATTAGGCTGCATTCTAAATTCACCACTTACAAATAATGTGTGTTTTGCAACCTTTTAAAAACTATACAGTAAGTCCCCTACATACGAACATTGAAGTTACGAACTTTTAAAGACAGGAAAATGTTTTCGTGCATGCTCAGTTGTAAAAGGTAGATCACATGTCCAGCGTACATTCTCATATGCGTGCAGTGTGCATCCCAGGATGTCCAAAAGCAAAATTACAAGCAGCAGCTATAATGCTGGTACTGTTTACAAGTGGTAAGCAATAATGATCAAGACAAAAGTAAAAATAATTGAAAGAATAAAGCAAGATAAAGAGTTGACGTTGCTTGTGTTTTTAGCATGATTCGTTCAACCATTAATACGATTCTAAAGAAAAATGACAAGATCATAGAACATGCATGTCTTATACAGTGTAAAGCCAATTGTGTTTTGTATGCTAGTACATATACAAAGTTTGTTAGGCTTACAAACTAATTGAACTTACAAACAAGCTCTTGTCACGGAAATCGTTCGTTTGTTGGGGACTTGTGCTCTAACTATCAGCCAACTATTTGTTCTCCTTTGTATTGTTAAGTGTCAGAGACTGTTGCAGTTTCTGGTTAAATTTCTCCTTTTTGGCACCAGGAAACAGTCCTAAACCTAAGACAGTGAAAAACAGGCAAAGAATCAAGTGATCAGCAAACAAACAAAATCAAATGCAAAGAACAAAATTCAGAGTGTGAGTGAACAAGAAAGTGAATGTGTACAGGCTAGATAGTTGAAGTCCTCGCAGCACCCAGGGAACCGGGGTCATAACTCTCCGTATTTGAACACTGTCATGATAACATTTATGAGGATTCCACTCCCCTGCTCCTCTTCTTTTATTTAAAAATTAATGGATTGTTGGTTGAAATGGATTGAGTAGTTGGGAAAAGAGAAGAAAGAGGAAGTTGTGGCGGAGAATTAAAGCACACTCATTTGCTAATGTCTGCTAATGTTAGCATGAAGAAGCCAAGAAAGCAAACAGATTCGATTTCATATGCACCGCAGAGAAATCATTTGCTCAGACACGAATTAAAATAATACTGTACACTACAAAGCAGAAACAAAGCAGCACACATTAAAGGTCCTGAGCAATTTAAACGTGAAAGCAGAAGATTAGATTGATAAATATACGCTGATATTTAATTACTTTGGAGGAGACACAAAGCAGGAAGGTTACCACTAACCTGGTCCTTAAACAGTGGTCTTTAATGTGCAAGAACATTTTTTCTAAAGGTAATTAGAGTTTATTACAACTCTTCTGACACTTTGCGACACTCGCTTGTATCATTCATTAATAACTAGAAATATAGAGGCAACAGGGTGGATAAATGCAACTCAATAAATGCTGGAAAGTTAATCTAGGGTGAACTATTGATGCCGAGAGTTATAGTTCATATTTAATATATTGTTCAGATATTCATGTACCCAATGCAATAAAATAGCAGTTGTGAAACCAGTAGTGACTATAAATATCTGTAGTGAAACCAAATACACCAAACCCACTGCAAATTGCAATATAAAAAGAATGTAACATAAAATATACAAATACAATAAAATTATTTTATCACAATTCCTGGCCAGTGCATGTGAGTGAGTGAGTGAGTGGGTGGGTGGGTGGGTGGGTGAGTGAGTGGGTGAGTGAGTGGGTGGGTGGGTGAGTGAGTGAGTGAGTGAGTGAGTGAGTGAGTGAGTGAGGGAGGGAGTGGGTGGGTGGGTGAGTGAGTGAGTGAGTGAGTGAGGGAGTGAGGGAGTGGGTGGGTGGGTGGGTGAGTGAGTGAGTGAGTGAGTGAGTGAGTGAGTAACTGAGTGAGTGAGTGAGTGAGGGAGTGAGGGAGTGGATGGGTGGGTGTATGGGTGGGTGGGTGGGTGAGTGAGTGAGTGGGTGGGTGGGTGGGTGGGTGAGTGAGGGAGTGAGGGAGGGAGTGAGTGGGTGGGTGAGTGAGTAAGTGAGTGAGTGAGTGAGGGAGTGAGTGAGTGAGGGAGTGAGTGTGTGAGGGAGTGAGGGAGTGAGTGAGGGAGTGAGTGAGTAGCTGTGGTAGGGGAATAAATCATTCTGGGACATGCTGTGATATTAAAATAACCAATGTCAGACCACCCTATATGCTGTACGGATCATAGTTCAGCTTTGTACTGTAAATACACACACACACACACACTGCAGGGTACATTTATTCCAGAATTGGAAAACACTGGCCCAGAATAATAATCTATAAAAATTATACTGCACCAGTTATTTTTGATATTATCTACAGCCATCTTAAGTTTTGTTAAAGTTTTATACCCAAGTCCTATCAAAAATAGATTGTCTGCTACTGACAAATGGTTGGTCATTTGCTTTAATATCAGGAAACAGCTGTCTAATACTGCTTAGTCAGCAACCAGTGACATAACTCAACTCAAATGCATTATGATAATGTTCATGGAAAGGTCAGTCAAACTGTTCAACTCTACCCAATCAGCATGAAAATCTCAGCAGAAAGTATAGTTCTGCAATATATCCAGTGCTCTCGTGCTCAGCAAAGCAATCTCTCTTATGGAAACCAATGTTACTGCAGGATGGATGATCACTTGGAATGTAAAACATCATCGAGACTGATTGCCCTACAGCTGAGATCTAGTAGGCCCTGTGCTCTGGCACATTGTTTGACATTGCACAACTCTGTGCTCTCTTTTGCTACCTACAGTAAGAAGTCTGATAGTTTTAGCTTCAGAAATGCTATTCACCTTTGTCCTGTTAGTGTGGTGGTCAAAGAAAACCTCTCACAGCATTGCTTAATGAACTCTGAGAAGTAAGCAGAAATGATAAACTGCAAATATTGTTTATGTATATAGAATATTTTTATATTTTAACTTTAAGAAATAATCACAATATTTTACCCGCACAGAAAAAAAAGAAAAAAAAGTTTTTTTTTCATAATATTTTATTATAATAAAATTCTGCCCTTAATTTAATCTATTGATACATTAATATTTTTTCTAGTATGAATGCCTATAATGCCAAACATTTAATGTGCATTTAAGGAAATGTTTAATGCCACATACTTTTTTTTTTTTTCTCCTGTTCTGTTCCAACATTAGAATTTACGCTCATACTGTGATCACTACAGTATACTCCCCTTGGATCTTATCTTGTACCTAAATATGTATTCTTTCTCTGTTTAGTCTCACATTGTAAAGTCTTGCCGCTATCCTACTGTGCAATACTAAGCCTTGCTCTTTTTAGTTAATCTCCATAATCCGCATTACTGATGAGACAACCACTTGTTACAGTTGATGATGTTGATTTCCTGTGCATCTCAAGCAATTGGTTACAAAAAATGGCAATTGATTTTAATGGTCAAAAATTCCCAAAACATGCAATGCTGCATTTTTTTTTTTTTTTTTTTTTTTGCTGAGCATCTGGGCAACTGTTCTGCTCTGTGGAGGAAACATGAATAAAAGGAATGCACATGTGTATAAAGCTGAGAATTGTGCACGCTCACAACACAGTTGTTTAAAATGGTACACAATGTGATCACAAAGCTGACCTGATATACGATTTTAATAAAAATAAAAAAATATATTGCCACTCCCAGATGTGTGTGTACTTTGGTTTTTAGAAAATATGATACAAGTAAACCAAAAAACAAAGGGAGATTTTAGCACAGTATAGCAACATCCGTCACTATAAGGGATATTCATATTTTACATTGGTAAATACAAGTTGGCCCACAATTACAACATACAGCTGCTTTGACAACTATTACTGAATACATTAACGTTATGTATTCAGTAATAGTTGCTTATGCAAGTAATTCTAGTTCATATACTATGGGTGTGGAAAAGTCTGATTGAGGAAGGGGAAGTCTGATTGAGTATGGAATGGTTACCAACTCTCATCACTAGTCTGCATATTTCCTTGTTGATGCATTTCTTTTCTGAAGCTTTTTCTTTTCATGCTGGTTGTTGAGCTTTTATAAAAAATTGTATAACAATTAAATATATAACAATTTAAAAAATAATAATTTTATAATGCTCAATATTACCATACCTTCCTTCACGTTTGTAAAGAGTGTTAAATAATGTAGACACTTACCAAATACTCTATTAGGAAACATGCTATAAATTTTACACTTTTGTGTAACTTTTTGCAAACATTAATATTTGACAAGTATTAAAATTTAAATAATAGTTTATGCTGGAAAAGTTTATATATTGGTGAAGAGACAAATAAATAAAAATAGATTTCTTTTTAAACTTATTATTGTATACTGTAGAACTGTCTGTTCCTACATGATCATGTGTGTAGTATTTTAAAGACATCACCTTGTCACACTCTATTCACAAAATAACACAAGAGTAGCTACCTATTTTGTGTTCAGGAATAGAAGTATACTGAATAAGAAAGGATAATAAGAAAGCATAGGTACTAGTGTTTAAGATGCATGAAAATCAATATACTGTAATTTGCCTTGCATCTTGTACAAAACCGAATGTGATCATAGCTTTAGGGCTTCACGGGTTTATAATGTCTACATCAGGATGTTTATTGAAGTAGAAAAGAAAAAAGAAAAAGAGCCCTTTTCCGACGCTCTCCAAAATCTTTCTCAAAAGATATTTCACTTAGCGGCCGTGGAACCTGCTTTTTTTTTTTTTTTTTTTTGGCATTTTAGACTTTCTTTACTTCTTCATCCTGATCAGGATTTTAAAAAGCATCTTAAAAGTGTCTGTACATGCTACTCTTTCATAGGCTTCAGGTTATTGCATTGCAAATTTCCAGGCCTCTCCGGAGTCATGTAAATCGTTCAACAAATGTCTTTGAAAAAGTAAGTGTGGAGGAGCTGAGACAGGGGATGGAAGGAAGAGGGAGGGTGATGAGGTATGGTGGAAAATGACTTTTTCTCCACTAGATTTCTGACTTTTTCCCCTCTCAATTTCTTGGTTTTACTCAAGTCATTAGTAAATTTTAATTAAAGGCTAGAGGATTGGCAAGCTGTAAGTTTTTCTTTCCCTCTCTCATCTCTCGGTTGTGTCAATAAAAGTTAAAAAGAGAATTGAGAGGAAGGATGTGAGCACTCCCTTATGTTAATATCAGTGTCAGTCTGTGCCTGAGAGAGAGAGAGAGAGAGAGAGAGAGAGAGAGAGAGAGAGAGAGAGAGAGTGAGACACTCAGATATGGAGTACCTAACGGTGTGGAGTAGAACTAGTCCCTGGCTTTAAAGCTTTAGCGAAGAGCAGAGCGCCACGATCAAAGTGATTCTCCCACGTAGCGAGTGATCTAAGGCAGCTCAACTCCCTCAGTGGGGTGCTGTAGAGAGGAGACCCACGCTCCAGGAATTAAGAGCTTCCTGAAAGCCTCTGTCAGATCCCACAATGTCCCACAGGGCCTCGCCGTGTGCCCTCCCCATCCTGTACCCTTCTCTGCACCTGGAGGGAAGGCAGAATGGAGCGGAGTAAACCTGACACAGATCTAAAAACTTGCCATGTGAAATGGTAATAGTAAATCATTATAAAAACATAGATCCCTAAGTCAAGTTATATATATATATATATATATATATATATATATATATATTTAAAAATAACACAAAGCTAGAAAATGCCTATTACTGTTTCTTTTTTTTTTCCCCAACCAACAAGTGCAGACAGCTCTCAAAAAACTTTGCTAAGCAGATTCAAAATCTTTTCTCTCTCTCTCTCTCTTTCTCTCTTATTCTTTCTCTTTTTTCCCTTTTGCTGTGGGACTAGTCAGAATCCAGGTGCGTATGACAGTGCAGTATGGCAACGTCTGAAGCCTTTGACAGGTCCTGTCAGAGGCGAATCACTGCCACATGGTTATCTCTCTCTTTCTCTCTCTCTCAATGTGTGTGTGTGTGTGTGTGTGTGTGTGTGTGTGTGTGTGTGTGTGTGTGTGTGTGTGTGTGTGACTGAAGTGCTGACCCCTGTAGTTGGCCCTGGAGGCCTTTCTGGTCATGCTGTCTCTGTCTCTCTCTCACTTCAGTCTGACAGCATACATGAGCTGCTGGACACACAAGAGACTGGACAGGTGAGGCCTGGTGCGCACACACACACACACACACACACACACACACGCACACACACATTCACAAAGACAAGAATTTTGATTTTTCCAAACAGTCACAAACATGCATATGCTCTTACACAAAGGTAAGCTCTTATTGTACTGTTCCAGCATTTTTCTATCAGAGTTTCTCACCATGAATTAGGTCTCTGACTGCTCCCACATATGTGTAAATACCAAGGCCTCTATTTTTGTCCAGACACAAGCATAAATTAGTGTTAGAAAGCCAGCGTGTTGCTAATTTGTTTGGTAGTATGCCCATTTTTCTCCTGATCTTGCCCGCTCAGTATTCTCATGTTCAGCAGATAATGTACCCGCTGTGCCATGGGTTGAGCGGCGCTACAGTGGTCTGACATTCCGAATCTGCAAGTTCAGTACTATTTTCAGAACCGCTCCGGTCCGAAATCACGCTAATATTATTGCTTTCATGAGCAAAATTTTATGCAAAATCATCATACAAATTTTGTCACTATTGATGTCACCGTGGTCTTTGGCAAGTGCTTTACAAGTTAAAGTTAAAACACTTTAAATGTAGTTATTTCCGATGCTTTAGAATGCTTTTAAGGATTCCATTCCAATTCCACTTAAATATTTTTTACCCAGGTCTCCCACATAAAAGAGATCTGTAGTCTTAAGAGATTTTATCCTTGTTAAATACTTAAATAAGAGATACCACATATAAGAAATATCACTAACTTGAGTAGAGACAGTGGCTGCTCAGGCGGATGAGGCTCTGGGTTGCTGCTTAGTGAGTTGGGGGTTTGAGCTCTGCCAGAGACAGGTTGCCACTGTTGGGCCCTTAGGCAAGGCCCTTAACTCTATGACCTTACAGATTAAAAAAGGATAATATGTCAGAAAGTGAACAGTGTAAGGGGTGTTCATGATTTATAATGCCTGGAAAAGAAAAAGAAATATTTAAACTGATAGGAGATGCTGTTATTAGATATCTGATACGTATTGTTTTAATAGTTTTAATTAGTGTTCAATAATAGACTTATTCTTTCTTATTATAATTTTTTTGTATTTTATGATTACCTGATTATTGGTCTGCAACAAAGATTAAAAAAAATAAAAAATAAAAACCTGCCTTTGAACCCACCCACCTGCATAATGAGCCTATTGTTTGTGTTATGGCGAATTTTATATCCACCGGATAGAACGGGAACTCATTCTTTGTTATTAACAAGGACACACAAATGCAAAAATAATTTGAGCACCAGACTCGCATTTAACAAATTTTTATCAGGACTACAGGAGCACGTAGCTTCTACTTCATATTCCTAAGCTGGAGTGTGGAGGGATAAGAAGCCAGGTGAGCGCTCACACACACCGCCAGGCCTGACTGACACCCAGATTCATGAAGATTAGTTTCTTCTCTGCATGCCTCAGAGTTTCGTTTGGACATAGAGCAACAGGAGACCAAACATGTCTGTCTCTGATATAGATGATGGAATTGCTGCTTGCTGTGATAAAATGAGAGGATTAAGGTGTGTGTGTGTTAGAGAGAGAAAGTGTAATTTCATAGGCATGTACTGTATAAATGTTTTTAGTGATATGTTCATATAGAGCATACTTTCATCAGTGTGATGTAAAGGCCTGTTAAAGGCACCTCTTTTAAATTCAATTACCAAAATGATCTCCACAATTACCTGACATACCTGACAAACTTACTTCTATTAGCCAGACCACCAATTATGGATAAAACTTCACATCAGATACACTCCGGAGTTGCTCTCAAGAAGTCGGGTTATGAATTATACACTGTATAAATTGTGCGGGATTGAAGGTCACCAAAGGATTGAAGCTGATTGAAGTGAATGAGGGTGTTAGCCTGCAGTCATACAGAACTGTGGCCTTTGATGTGAGCTCAGACATATTGGCAGAGTAACACCCAGATGTGTAGATGCGCGTCATACCAAGCCTCACCGTACCCAGAGCCGCTGGACGGCACACGGCGCAGCCACTCGGATCAGCTTGACGTTTCTGAACAGATGACAGAGGTGAATTATTCACATTGTTATGGAAGCTCAGTCTCTCATCCTTGCCTATAAATCTTCATCCAAGAGATGGATAGAGTGACAGATGGGAGGGAAGGGGAGTGACGGCTGTCATCACACTTCTGGTGAACTCATTAATTCATTTCTAACCATGCTCATCATATTGAAATTGTAATTATTATTTTATGTTTGATTGATACTTTTCCACCATTCTAATATCTGCTCTAAAAAACTTACGAAGGATGATGAATGGAAATTCGGAGCCTTCACCCACCCCTTATATTCAGCTTTAAATTATGTATCATGAATGATGTAACTGTCATATACAGTACATACCTATAAAATGGGAAGGAAAAAACAATCAGTCACTGGGACGTGACTTCAAAGTGGACTTTTTCTGTTGTTTAGCATAATTTGGAGGAAGTTAGGAAACAACTGCAAATACATATTTGGATTATGATTTACCAATTAGTGTTCTATATGATATTTAATGATATGAAAGAGTTTGGAGATGGTTATTAGAGGTAAGATATAAAAGTGTGTGCGTGAATATGTAGTCCATCCAGTGATTCTGATATAGACTTTAATTCCACCGCAACCCTGAACAGGACTTCATGGATATCTATCCATCTATTCTTTATACCACTTACTTCAAATAAGGGTCATGGTGGTAGCAGGAAGATCAGACACATCCAGATATCCCTATCCCGAGCAACTTAGGCCTGCTTAGAGAGATAATCCCTCCAGCATGTCCTGGGCTGACCCAGGGGTCTCTGTCCAGCTGGTAATGCCTGGTACACTTCCAATGGAAGTCAACCAGCAGGCATTCTTGCCAGATGTCCGAACCACTTTAACTGGCTCTTCTCAAAACGGAGAAGCAGCGGGTCTATTCCATGTTCCTTCTGGATTTCCGAACAACACAAACAATCTCAGAGAGTAAGAGCCTGGACACCCTACAAAGGTAACTCTTTTCTGGCTGCTTGTATTTGCAGAATGTGTTTCATTTCACAGCGAAGCTTTCGGTGCAGAGAATGTTAGGGACCAATAGAACATTCGTGTGCAATGTCACCAGCACTGATGTCACTTCCTCCGTGCGTTACTCTGGTAATATAAGCCCTTTAGATACCTGTTGCTGCTACTGTGAAAATTTTACACAATAGAAATTAAATATTGAATATTTATTGAAACAACAAATTATACTATTATAAAATATTATTGAAATGTGCATAACTCATTTAAAAAAGTATTTATTTATAAGAGGAACTATTATTTAGCAGTTTTTGCTTGGCGATATAATATATAAGTAAGGATTTATTGATCAAATTAAATGTTAAACTACTGTGCCATATTAATATTATGTTATCCTTGATAATAATGCTTAATATAACTTAATATATATATATATATATATATATATATATATATATATATATATATATATATATATATATATATATATATATATATCCCTTTTCAAGATTCCTTTTTTAAAGCAATGCAATAATTGATGGAAAAATTTTCATGTCCACTTGCAGCGAAGTGTATAACCATTGTCTATTTGTTTTCTAAAATGCTCATAGTTTCCTTTTAACTCAGCAATTTTGCTATATATAAAAAAGTATTAAGATGAAATTCTGTTATTGACCAAATACTTATTTTCCATCATAATTTGCAAATAAATTCTTTAAAACTAGAACTACCAGGTTTTTCTGACCCCTCCAGCCCTACCAGAGATAGGCCAAATGGCCCCTTGGTTTTAAACTCACAACTTAATCACGGACAATTGACTCCCATTCATTTGTAAATGGGTGGCCGATTGGAATGTGTCACTCCCCTTCCCCCCACAAATGGAAGGGCAGAGTAAGAAAAGCTTTGAAGGACGCAAATCCTACAATGTGATTTACTGGCCTCTCTCATCTTTTTAAGTGGGAGAACTTGCACAATTGGTGGTTGACTAAATACTTTTTTGCCCCACTGTATTTCCACACATAGACATGCAGATACAGAGATATAAATTCACATTCTGCTTAAAAGCGTTAAGCATGTAAACAGAAATGCTTCAAATGATTAGGATGGAATCTGTAATCAGAATGATTTCAATCAGATTGAAGAAATTATCCCTATGTACTGTAGGTATTGTTGCATGATGTCTATATTTTTTAGAGGAAAAATAAACACACACACCCGAGTCACACAGTGTATTTGCTATAGCCTTTTAAAAGAATCAACATCTTAATATAAGAAAGTCAAGTCAGATGCAAACATGGGTATCAAAAGGCATATTCCTTTATCAATATTTAAACCGGCAGGTGGGCATCAAAACTAGGAGACACTAAAGGATTGTCTAGGGAAAAAGAAAACACAAGAGAACTGGGATAACAATGAACTGGGAAACAATAAATATGCAATATATTGGAGCACACGTGAAAAACACAGGGGTATAAATACAGTGACTAATGAGACACAACAAGACTCATAATAAAAGACAGGTGCAAAACAATGTAGCAGTCTAGACAATGATTATACATAACTGTCTAGTGGGTTCATTGAGAAGTATGAACATATGCCGAATTCTAAAACACCTCGGATGATCTCGAACAAATGAAGCATGGAGAAATGGGAACTTTTTTGCACTAGCCTCCTCCATTAACCTATCTGACAGAACGGAAGGGGAAAACAACAAACAGAATCAATGCGGTTAAAAGCTAGCCTGCAGTCATACAGAAGCGTGACGTTTCATATCAGTGCTGTTATAATGCTCGGATGTGTGGATGCATATCACATAAAGCCTCAAGCCTGGAAGGTGCTGGATGAAACACAGCCACTTGGGTCAAATGAATGCGTTTTAGATAATAGATAACAGAGGTGAATTTAATTATGCTATAATATACAATCATTTTGAGAATTATAATTCATATTGTTAGGCAATAATATGTTGGGTTTTTTGCTTCCATTTCAAAATTGAATTGCTAATGAATTGTATGGTAAAAATACAAATAATATATAAAACATGGAGAAATAGAGGTGTGCACAGGATTTTCAATCTCAGTACTATTGAAATTGGTCATTCAATTCATTTAAATTTTATTTGTATAGTGTTTTAAACAATTGTCATTGTCGCAAAGCAGCTTTACACAATCAAAAGAATTATTTAAGTCTGTATGGAATGTGCATGTTTATGAATAAAAATGGTCAGATAGTCCCTGATAAACAAACCGCGGGCAACAGTGGCAAGGAAAAACTCCCTGAGATCTGAGGAAGCAGAAAACAGAAATTAATCTGCATTCATACTGTGTGTTACAGTAGGTGGCAGGCAGTTCAGCATAACAGTTGATGTTAATTGATGTTAACATGGAGTCCAGGTAGTTATTAGAGGCTCAGATAGACTTGTAGGAAATTCCAGGCCTGAACTATCGAACTGCTGCAGCCAAGTCAAGTCCTCAGAGAAACAGCTGTCAACATCAGTCGAGGTCAGAACCGTCTTCTAGGTAGAGTGAAACCCTCCCCAGACACCAGACGCATCTCAAAGAGACACATGGGGCATCCATGTGACAAGGTCTCCAACCATAAGCGGTGCACCAGGATGGGTCAGACAGGTCCAACGGGCAATTCCCATCCACTCCTGTAGTTATTATTTTTTGTTTCTTTGCAGATAAAGTAGTTACATTAAAATTGTTAATGTCAGTGCAAATGTACAGAAGCGCCCAATACCCTCTCTTGTTAACACACTTGGATGCCGTTTGTCCTGGTTGCATTTAATCTGAATGTAAAATTTCCCACTTAAATTTTTTTTTGGAGGGGTGGATCTTTCCCTGTCCAAAATCTCAACACCATAGGTTATGTTAGCTACCTAACATCAAAAAGCACTTAAACCAATTTGCACTTGTTTACTGCAGGTAAATCAGCACAACAGCACAGCCATAAGTGTGATATTGCTTTTATACAACAGTTTTACGAACAGAATTTATCATCAACAGAACATGATTTTGTTTGTTTGTTTATTTGTTTATTTAACCAGTTATTTTACTCCACCAAAACGTACAGTATCCTTCCACGTTAAGCTGGTGACCAACAGACAATTAACAGGGCTGAAACAAGTTTTAATTTCTTACCATTAATATGTGGCCAAAATTTGATTGAAAAAAAAAAACTTTTTTCTTTAGAATATCAGCTAACTTCTGGATTTCCGTTTTGAATCCAAATAGCATTAAAGGGAAAGCTACTGCACTATTTAGGGTGGATAATCCCTTGTTTTACACATCAAGTAGTACCCCTTTAACTAGGGGTTAGAGAAGGATTTGAGATTTAGCCTTGTGTTAGAAGCTAGTTAGCATTGGAGCTTGAGTTAGCCATGAACAAAACAACACAGATGGGTTAGAAGCTATTTAGAATGACTTAGAAGCAGTTACTTAAGAGACAAATTGTTGTTTAAGATCACATAATGTCAGTAAATGTGTATTCGTGCTAAAAGTGATTTTTTTTTGTTTGTTTGTTTGTTTTTGCTTCCATTTATCTCCACAGTACTGTGGAGTCATACGAATAGTTTAATGTCCCAGTGCAGTTACACTTTATTAGAACCACTCATGGAATATTTAGATTACTCTGTCAGCACTAACTGTTGTATAATACAGTAGTTTAATCAACTAAACAGAGTATTAGGACAAGACGCAGCTTTCAACTTTGAAAGAGGAAGTACAATACAGACAAAAAGGAATTCGAAAAAGGAAATACTATTATCTCTAAATTATTAGCTCTAGCGCAGATCGGATAAATTTTCTTTCTTTCTTTTATCAGGCAAAAGCGGCTCAAGCTAACCGTGTACAGGTGTGCATAAGTCAAGAGGGAGCAGGTTATGATCTTACATCATGCAGTCATTGCCAGAAGCTGTTTGTTTTTCTTTAAAACTGGCAACACACTGCATACAGAGGTCATTAGTCTTGATGAAAAAGAAATACTGTCCTTAAGTTATTATAAAGGACAACATGTCAATGCGCAAATTGCCTTTTTTTCCTTGTCAAACCTTTTTTTTTCACTTCCCAAAAAAGACCTTGACTCGTTCTCTGTTTAGTCCTTTACAAATGAGCCAACTTTTGTCTGCAGTACCAGTGAAATATGTTCGGGGAGGGATAGAGGACGAATTGCCACGCAGAGTGCACTTGTTTGGAGCTTTACAGCTTTTCTATTGTGAAGTTTCCGAAGTGAATGAACGGGAACGGTGTAAAAACAGAAATAAATAATAATAATCACTGCTTCAGAATCTATAAGCATGCTTGTTAATTGACTTGGATTGTTTCTTTTTAAGGAAACAGGACAATCTTATACATATACAGTATATTTGAACTCTTTCGAATTGGATGTTGCACTGATTTAGCAAAGCTCATCAACAAATCAGCTGGTCCGTGCACCCTTTTTCGGCCCCTTTCCTTACCCACAATTACCAGCTGTTGATGGATACAGGCCTCTCTATGGTGTAGCTTTTACAGTAGATTGCCAATTTGGACGTTTTTTCTTCTTCTCCTTCTCTTGCTCATTGTTCTCCCAAGCCGGGCTGCTGTCAGGGGGCTAGTAGAAGCCAGCAGCGCCAAGGCCCAGACCCTACAAGAACGAAAGGGTGTCAAAAAGCATGGACCGCGCCATTTGTCATGTAATCTGGAGAGCGAATGGACGGGGCGCTATCAGCAATCTGCTATTGATCCCCTGCAGGAGCCTTGCTATTGTTCATCTGTGGTGCAGGACTGGCACCCAGCATTAATGAAAGAAACTAAACAATGCATAGCAATCAGAGAGGCTGCATCAAAGCATTGGCAGGAGAGGAAGGGGGGGGGGGACGAAGGATAAGACAAGATACAAGAAAAAAGTTTTGGAAGAGGATGCAAAAACTTTTTGTTATTGAATCTGTCTAAGTGTGTGTATTATGACAGGGTGGGTAGAAAAATAGATTGCATAGCACTGTCACCCCGCAGCCCTCAGCTATGTGTCCACCAGGGGATTCGGCCCTGGAGGTGCTGTCGTGGTCCAGTAGCACAGAGATGGAGAGAGAAGAACGCATCATTACCTCAAGCTGCTTTTGCACTTGGCTTGACATTAATTATATAAAAAAAAGAAAACATGTTCTTGAATATGTTTGCTTGGAGTATATACCTACGTACAGTATATACTTAAAAGGAAGAACTCCTAGTAGTGGGCACTCTCTCTCTCTCTCTCTCTCTCTCTCTCTAAATAATATATAAAGTAATTATATCTATCTATATCTTTATCTATCTATATATCTATATATATCTATATCTATATATATATATATATATATATATATATATATATATATAAAGAGAGAGAGAGAGAGAGAGAGAGAGAGAGAGAGTATCTATACGTATATAGAAACATTTATAAGTTTGGACACACGTTTGGGTTAATTATTATATGTACATTATGGGGAAAAAAAACTAATTAGATAACACAAGGCATAAGGTGATTATGCAACAACAACTACAGTCAGCTGTTATTTTAAGACAAGGTCAGTTCTTGAAGTATTGCAAGTGCATTTGCAAAACTCAACAATGACCATGATGAAATTGTTTTTGATGAAGGCCATCTAAAGGAAAAAACTCACCTACTGAAGACGAGAAATTCATTTGGAGTTGCCAGTACCTGAGATAAGAGCCGTTATGAAGGCTTTACAGAGCATAAGTAGCAGACACATCTTAATATCAGCTGCTCAATGAAGTTAATTGCATATTTTGGATCCATTTAGCATTGTACAATGTAAAAATAAATAAAAATGAGGAAAGATCATGGTACATAAAGGTGTGCCCTTTTGACTGGTTCCATATATATATGGAAACAAATGACCCAGAGTCTGGAGGAAGAATGGTGGGGCACACACTGCAAGATGCTTGAAGTCCAGTGTAAAGTTTCCACAGTCTGTGTTGATTTGGGGAGCCATGTCATCTGCTGGTGTTGGTCTCCTGTGCTTTATTAAGTCCTGGATCAACGCAGCCATCTACCAGGAGATTTTGGAGCACTTCATGCTTCCTCCCGCAGATGAGCTTTATGGGGATGCTGACTTCATTTTTCAGCAGAACTTGGCACCTGCCCACACGGCCAAAAACACCAAAACCTGGTTCAATGACTGTGGGATTACTGTGTGGTTTACCTCCCTGACCTGAACTCTGTAGAGAGTCCATGGGGCATTGCCAAGAGAAAGATGAGAGACATGAGACCAAACAATGCAGAAGAGCTAAAGGCTGCTATTCCATGCCACGCCAAATTGAGGCAGAAATTGCTGCAAAAGGGGCCCAAACCAAGTACTGAGTACATATGCATACTTATACTTTTTAGAGGTCCGATATGTTCTATGTACAATCCTTGTTTTATTGATTGCATTTAATATCAAAATTTTCTGAGATTGTGGATTTGGGGTTTTTATAAGCTGTGTGCCATAATCATCTCAATTATGACAAATCATAGTTAAAACTATCTTAGTTTGCATGTAATGAGTCTATCTCATATATTAGTTTCACCTTTTAAGTTGCATTACAGAAATAAATGAACATTTGCACAATATTTAAATTTTTTGAGTTTCACCATGTACAAGTATATATATATATAAAAGCAGAGTGAAAATTACAAGTATGGTGTTGATTGGTTTGAAGTTGGACAGGTGCTCAAACAGGCCCTGAGGACCTTCTGCTCCATCTCTTTCTTTTCTCTCCATCTGTGATGTCTTTTCATATCATCCTCTCCATAATCCACTCCCATGATTGCAGATGGAAAACAGTATCCTGAGCTTGAAAGACATCTGATCCATTGCATCATTTGTATTTCATAATTAAATAATTTATCTAATTCAAACATAAAAATTAGTTATAAAGCATGATTTATTTTTTTTAGGAATGGGTTGCATTTCATGGGGTAGGGTGGGTGGATGTGGGGGATTAATGGAAAGCATCCTCTAGTTTAGGATGGGACTCACTTTTTGGGAGATTGTATATCTTGGAATATTTTTAAAAAAATTGTGTTAGTATGTCTACAAATTCTGTTGTGTCACAAATAAAATGGCAGCTAGATGAATTAGGGAGAAACACCAAAGCAGCTGAGGTGCCTGTTGTCAGACTAACTGTCTATTGAAGACGAAAGAGAGGCATTTTCTCTCCCTCTCCCCTCATAAAACAGTGTGATTGCCCATAGCATCACCATCTGTCGGTGACTGGAGGGTGAAACAGTAAACACTCTGCTCAGTGTGTGTGTGTGTGTGTGTGTGTGTGTGTGTGTGTAGGAGTAAAAGTGGGATGAATTCCAAAGCTGGTACCCCTCAATTCAATTGACAGATGCACTCTTCTCGCATTTAATTTACTCAATATTTATCAATTAATGAATCCATGTGATGGCCAAATTCACTATGAGCATTCTAAAATTAAAGCCACAGAGGGAAGTAAGCCAATTTGCTTTATACTGTCTTTTCTTCTTTCTCTGTCTCTCCTTACCAGCCATCTTTCTTTCTCTCTCCCTCTCTTGCTAATCCACTTCTTTTTATCACTCGTACTTAGACAGCCCTGACTGAGTGACATTTGAGTAAGTGTGACCTGGGAGATGCCTCAGGCTGCGTGTACCTGTGCATGGATGTGATTGTGGGTGTGCAGATGTGTGGACATATGTGTGGGCTTAAGAGAGACAGGAGCCAGCAGATAAAGTGCTTGTGTGGTGACCGTGTCATGTAATTCCCCTTTTCATACCGTCAAGGCTGATTCCAGAGATTCCACATCCGCACGGGCCTCCTGAGGCCTGCTGTCACTAGGAACCAGGAGCTCAGCTTTGATACGGCCACCAAGATGAACCACACACTTACCTCTGGAACATGTCTGTGGATGCGTAGATTTGTGTGTGCATTCATATTTGAGTATCTTTAGTTTTTATTCATAATATATGTTCATATATATATTAGTTTGGAATTCTATATGGTCAGATCGGAGTTCATGCGACTTTTTGTTTCATCATGACTTTTTGTCGTCAACGCCGACAGTGCAGGGAATTCATGGCAGTGGTAGCAATAACTGATAAAACAGCTAAGACTTGACATCTGGCTCTCTTCCTGTTGCTGGTCCTCAACATATACTAACAGCGACTAACTGATTAAAGTAACTGATTAAAGTAATACCTTCCCATCCACCAGATCAAAATCCCAAGCATCACAAGATTTTTTTGCTAAAATACCTTTTATTATTAGAAATCAACGAATGGTTGCACAAATATGAAACGCTTTAAACCTGACGGTGCAAAAATCACATGCATGCCATTTCAGAGGACAAACGTGTCCATATTACAGTCAGATAAGAGTCACTTGTAATTATAAATGTGAACGGTCATGACACGAAAATCCAATCTGACAAAAGAATCTGAACTGAAGAACGTGACTTGTAATGTGAACATAGCTAAAGATACATTTCGAGAATACCTTAAATATAAGGTATTCACTATAACTATATTAACCTTAAAGTTGTTTGTTTGTTCATTTATTTTTGTGTTACTGTGTGAATCCATTAAACACCTCATTCCTGTTTCAAACATTGTTGTACATGATTTATCTAATACAAGTTATGTACAATTTATATTTCATAAGTGACATGTTGAACTGAAACGTCCATCACCTAAAGATTTTGAAAAGAAAAAAAGATAATTATTATTAATTATATAAATTTTTTTGTTAGTAATATTGTAAAATAGACTCATGGATGGTTTGAAAGTACAACAATATTATCTTAAATATAAATTGCCTAATATTCTTATGACGGTGGCGACTCAGGTGGTTGAGGCTTTGGGATGTTGTTTGGAGGGTCGGGGGTTCGATCCCTGCCATTGTTGATCCCTTGGGCAACAGTGGGTCCATATATAATACTCAGCCAGTGCCAAGCCTGGAGAAATGGCTGGGTGGCAGCAGTGAGGGCATCCGGCATAAAACCTGTGCCAGTAATTTGAAAATCAAATGATGTGGCTTTGATAACCACATTGGTAGTCCACTTCTAAAGTAAACAGCACAATAAAGGAAATTACAGTAAAGTAATTCTCAAAAGAAATACTGAAACCAACATCCTGGATGATGCAAAGATACAAGCATCAGATTTTCTAGTAACTGGCTGTGAACTTTCTCCACATTACATAGTTCCACATACATAGCGTTAAAAGATAAATAATGTAAAGGACACAGAACAATTGTTTACTGTTAACAATAATATAATAATGCTAATCCACAGAGTAATGCTGATCCTCCCAGATTTTATAGCTAGAAGTTTCTCTAGAGAAATGAGACCAAGACGAGTATGCGATTCAATATTTCATATTTTATATTGTCATGTTCAAGCCTTTCTTAAGGCACACTCATAAACAACATATTTATGTGTTTATACTATTTGGTCACACACACTCATTACATTGGCCATGGCATCATACATTAATAATCATCCATGACACTCCTCAACAGCCAAGCATTCCCATAAGTCCAGGGATATTACATCTGCCCGACTCATTTATCTTCCTCCAGCCATCTCAGTGCTGCTGTGTCCACACATCGGCAGACCAGCACACCTTTAATTACCAACATATCATAAAGAGTAGAGACAAGCCTTAGGGTCCTATAGGACGCTGGCTTTCTCTGTCAGAGCCCGAAATGTGGATGCTTCTATTGGACAAACATAGATGTGGCTTTTACAAACTGACTGATTTCTCCAAACTTCTTGAAACGAACCTTAAATATTTGAATAGGCATGAAATAGATAGATACTGTATAATACACACATGCTAATCCTTGTTTTTTCGAAGTAGGTTAATGAACGACCTAAAAGAGAAATTAAATGTAAGGGTACATGAAACAACTTTCCTTTGGAAGTATATCTTTAGTAAGTCTATTTTAAATGCCTAAAGATATACAGTAATATAGTCAAAAATACAATTGTTACCTTACACCCACTTAAATCAATCTGCCAGTTCCATTCCAATATATATTGTGGCAAAATACGCCAGGGAAAAGCAAATTGGCAGGGGAAATAAAAGTAAATATTAAATATTTTTTTAATAATTCTATGGCAAAACGCAAGGGTTTATGGATCCCTACAAATAGGATTATAATAACCAGCATAGTGCTACTGGTGATATTATATGTACTGTATTTTAAATAAAATAGTTCATCATTATTCCTACTGTCCATTAAGTTTTTGAATGATACTGATTTTACCATGTATGACTGTTATCACAGTTACTGACAAACAGATTATTATTATTATTATTATTATTATTATTATACAGCAAGTCACCCAAACACACCCAGTTAAGCCATGATGCTTCCGTACATCTTACCCAAGGCATGTAACAAAAATCATGAACTTCAGACCTGAGCTTAAAGCTACTGTGATGTAAAACTAAATTATGTGCTAAGAAAGACATTAATTCACAGTTTAAATATCTCTGTTTTTTAGCTATATTCCATATTTATGTGTTTTACATAGAGGACAATACACCTCACAGTAGTTAGCCAGTGTACAGTTAAACAGAAAGCTGTTAATAATGCTGATAAAATATTCTTATGATGCTTTTCATGTTGCCTTGCATTTGACTGTAATGATAATGGACTCTGTAGTTGAAAGTAACTCACCACACATATCTCAGCAAATCAATTATGTTTGCATTAAGGGGAACACTTTGTAAATTAAATCCAGAATATGGCCAGTTTCTAAAGAGAACAGAGAGTCATTAAGGCTAAAATGATTCATATAAACATTAAATTGACAGATTTATGTTTTTAGCGAATCATTGCTCTGCTTGTTCATGTACGCTGAGGGTCAGTGTGTTCAGAAGCTGCTAGGAAAATCTGATGTACAGTACACACACTGGTTTGGTGGGGTTTGTTGGGGAGATGGGGGGTAGTTTTTTCCTATCACTAAAAACCACAACAATCACACCCAGACTAGTAATATTTTTTTTCTTCCAGTGTGCATAAGTGAGCCTTCAGAAATAAAACTTTAGTTTTCTCAACATTTTTTATTTTTGTATTTTTTTTGCCAAATTTGACACCACTCCCAAAGGAATTTCTTCCAGAGTTATTATTCTTGTCTTTAAAAAATGAATAAAATTTGACATAAAAACCTTGCACTTTGGCTTAGTGAATTGCATCATAACCATCGCTGTGCAAAAGAGTGTATTCAGTGCCATTTGTTGAATGTCACTATCTAAACCAACATAGCTAAAGCAGCACATGCCAGCTGACAAACACCAACCCAGACTTGTTTTTCTTTTTTTTTTTCTTTTTTATTCAGATGCTACTGAGCCCGGAGATGAAATTGGTGGAAAAGCTTTCCAGATCCTGCTGTAGACAACAGACCATATTCGAAGAAGACTGTCATTGAGCCCTGTTGATGGACATGAGCTTCCATGCTGCACACTCTCAATGATTTCATCTGAACCCATAAGGTGTCCCATAGGTGTGTTTTAAGAGCTGCTAGTTCAACATGCCACCCAGATTTATTATTCTGTAAATTTACTGCATATTTTTATTCTTTTATGTTGTAGCCAAAAAAAAAAAGCACTGAAATTAGAAAGCCTGTATATGATCTTAAAATAAACCAATAAACTGAAAAGCTTTTCTGTTAATTGGGGGAAATAAAATAGTTAATCATCAACATAATAGACTAATGTAACCTCTAATGCAAATACACCTTGGCAGGCAGGCAGACAGGAAGGTAGCTTGTTGTCACTGATACTTGTTGACCTTCGAAACTTCTCCATATACTGTCTTAGGAATTGCTTGTTGTGTGCAGGGGTCAATAGAGGTGAATTGGTATTACCCAGGGCACCTTGCCAGAAACCTTGTACCGACAACAGTGCGCCGCGTTCCATCAGTGTGGCCACATCTGCGTCCTTAAACTGAAATAGCACATCGCTGAATCTGCTCTACAAAGCACATTCTCAAGCTAAGGCACGTTGCCTTATACATGCACTCAGCAAGGAACGGACAGGTCAGGCGATCTTTTTAAAATACATCAGGACCATTTGAAGTCTGACCTGGTTTCCTTCATTTTCTCCCTGTCCTATTTTCAATTATAGCACCTCTCTATGGCAGAAATGCATACCTGACCACATCAGGTTCATGAAAACGGCATGTCTGACAGAACGTGATGAGGGCTACTGCACCTCTGAGCAAATTACAGGTTAAAGTAAGTGAAATTCCTTTAGCTAGTATAACATGTCAAATAAAAGTCATGACTTTGCTTTTTTTTTGGATTTGCTTTATTATTGCAATATTGTTAATTCCCACCATTAGCTTAATGTCCACATGGCAGCTATCATTATGGAAGGTTAAACACTAACACATGCTTCATCTCACATGTCATCGCTGGGAAAATCTCTCAACAATAAGGCAAACGCTTTGCACATTGCTCTAATCAGAAGACAATCATCAGAGAACTTCTTATACTGATCATGTTTTCCTCGTTCATGATGTGGTTTATTAGCTGCAGGTAGACATAGTTGGCATCTCCCTCAGTGGCCTTCTCCCCCGCACAACACTAGCGTTCATCTCGCAATACTTCCTCTCCCTTTGTTCTTTTCTAGGAAAACATGTAAGGAGGAGCTTGATGTTCAATGCACTAAACACGAGAAATGCTTTGTAGTGTTTGTCTCGTACCATCCCCTTTCATTGTCAACAATATTGTTGCATGTGTTTTAATGTTGGCTCGTTGGGTTTGATCTTCTAAAGCGGCGCGTCGGGTAACAATGTGCCGGTATTACAGACTAGGCACTTACAAACAGAGGAGACACAGGGGTAATGGAGTCTAGCAGATGGTTAAAAGTATGATGGCTGAGGAGTTTCCTGTATGTAAATCATATTTCATTCCAACCCAGTAAAAACTTGCATAAAACAACATCACATGACAGTTATACAGATCAATAGAAACACATCATAATGTGGTCAAATATAATGTGTTGTTAGTGGTGTCTGAGAAATCATCTGGTATCACTTTTTGACACATTATGAACTTACCAACAACTGACACTTTAACTGACTATGGTTACCATAGCAGATGTCACAGCAGGTGTAATTATGACCTATACAGTATTACATGACAAATATCATAGTACATGCCAAAATTTGTGCTACAGTACATCCTGGTTTACATCAAAACAAAATTTAAGTTTCTTTGACATTTTTAAGGATTTTTCAGCATCATTGCATATACTATATCCTGGCTGGAGCATCAGTGTATTTATTTGTATTTATTTGTTTGCTTGTTTGTCTGCATATTGATTAACTCATGTATATAAATGGCACAAATGGTATTGCAAGACTACATTGCAACTTCTTCATCACAAATACAAACAAATAGACTATACTAATAAATGAACCATTACATGGGCTGTCATCTACAAATATTTGGTATTTGTCCCTCACTTATTCATTGTCTATACCACTTTATCCTGTATATAACATTGTGTATATAGGATGATCTTTGGACTGTGGGAGGAAACCGGGGTATCCAGAGGAAACCCACCATGCACAAGGAGAACATGCAAACTCCATGCACCCATCCCCAAAGCAGGAATCGAATCAGGACCCTGGAGATGCAAGCCCCCGTGCCGCCTGTTTTTTAGTTGTCCAATTGATAATTACTTATTAATGATGAAATAATTAATGTAACACCACAAAACATTAACATGTTAACCTTGAATCAATTATATACCAGTAAATTGGTGATAGGATCATAGACACCCAAGTTTTACCCATGTCCATGTGGACCAAAGGCTAATCTGTCCATACCAATCCCTCAGTGTAGCAAAGATTGCAGAAAAAAAGTCAATGCTGGCCACAAAAAACAAACAAAACAAACAAACAAAAAAAAAAACACCCAGTGCAGCACAGCCACATAGGCTCCAGCAACCAATGAACCAAATGCCAGCAACCAGGCCTCCAAACTCCCCAGATCCCAATCTAAATTAACACCCATGGGACTAAAAGTGATCCACAGAGGCAAAATCCAACAACGCACCGCACCTAAGGGATCTGCTATCAACGTCCTGGTGCCAGACACCAGGATTCCTGTGGAGTCATGCCCAGAGAGACCAAAGCTGCCCCAGTAGAATAAGAGGAACTTATACAATACTGGGCATAATTTTGTTTTGTAATGTTATGACTGATTTGTGTGTAAATAATTTTTTTATAATAAATACTAAGAATATTTAATTTATAAAAATCAAGATAAACTACAGAAAATCATTTAATGTATTATTTATAGTCATTTTAACACATTTACAAGATGGAAAGGTGTAAGATCCAATCGTTGATCCAAAACTTTGGCTAACTTTCTCTTGAATTGTGTTTCCTAGGTTTATTAGTGTTTCCTAATTGCCTGTATGATGTAATAGGTGAAATAGACAATAGGTGACTGGAGCTAAGAGTTTTGAAAACAAAATTTTGGACCTGTTTTTGATTCTATTACTTAATTTCATTAACTGGGTTTCATTTAATAATACATGCCAGTGACATTTCTTTTAAATTATTTCTGTAATAATTTTGTTGCCGCATTTCACTTTTTATAGTGTAGCAGTTCATGACAGTAAATGATCTTTTAAGACTCGTCTATGACTGATTATTTTATGATGTGGAGCCGTAATGCATCTATAGTGTTACCAAGTGTACTGTTCTTTCTTTCAGTTGTGGTTATGAGTTTATTCTTGTTAGGGTCATAAAACATCTGGAACAATGGGAATAAACCCTAGATGTTTCTGGCAGGGCACTATACACTCATATTCACACTCAAATCTATCTACTGACATGTGTCGAAGAGTGTGGAAGAACCTACTGTACACACACACACAGTTGGAGAACATTTAAAAACTTTCACAGACAGTAACCTGAGCTTAGAACCAACTAAAGGATTTAAGATCGTTGAGGCAGTGATTCCTCTGCCCTTGTGCGATAGTGAATTATTTTTTAAAGTTCATATAGAAATGTCAAATGGAGTACTGCAGTGTATGCCTAAATTGTTTATGAGAGATGTGACCTAGGAAACTCAAAGTAAATAATAAGGCACACAGGATTCAAATAGTTATTGAAATATTGCACTGATGGGAACAATTTATCTAGTACACTATGTGTTGCTGATTGTGCACAAGTTCACCTTAATGCGCACATTATTGCTGGTGTTGTTTATCTGTCTAGCCTTTTTCACATTTAATATGTGTGTGTATGTGTCATAATAAGGGTAGTGCGTCCTTCTAAATGCAGGGGTAGCATATTTCAGTCCACCCACCCCCTGCCAAAAAAGAAAAGAAAAAAAAAGACCAGAGATGGCAAAGGCAAAGCATATAATAATTAAAAGGCTCAGGAACAAAGCACAGGATGCACACACAAGGGGGGGAGGCTGAAAAGTAGCTATCACACTGGCAGATAAATTCTACACACAATTATTCATCCACCGTTCATGACATGTAGATTAATGAGTTTGATAACCCAGGGCTTTCCAAAGAAATAGATTCAATTCTGTTGTCCCTCTGCCACCTTCCTCCACCATCCCTTATGACTTGCAAACAGCAATGCGCTCTGGCACATAGGGCAAAAAAAACAAGAGAGAATCGATCGTTAATGCTGGCCACAGAGCAAGAACTGCCAGATCTGCTCCGTCTCCTTCCCTCTTTGGGTCAGACACAGAAGACTTGAATCTCAGGCTTATTCGGGGATGGTGGAGCCTGGAATGAAGAGACAGAAAAAGAACCATAACATGTCCCCGAGTGCTGGCGGAATGAAGGACAGAAGATTCACTGCATGGAAACGCAACACTCCCTGAACAGATGTAATGAATGGAAGCGAGACGTCTCACATATGGTCTTCATGGTGACCTAGAGAAGAGACGACGGGAGATCCGCGGGGAAATGCAGGGTCATGAGGGCACAAAACAGGCTTCTCGCAGAGGTGGTCCTCTTTTAAAAAGACATTTATTACGACGTGAGGTTCATCATGCTGTAGGGGCAAAACATTCTTTCTCACCTGTTCAAGGACAGACACCATTTCAGCTTTTGCATTTCATTTCAGATTGTTGCAGGTTTCTGAAACAAAACTTGAAACCAACTTTAGATATGTTGAGTCAGGAGCTGACAGAGTCAAAATGATTAGGCAGGTTTGAGAAGTGGGAGATGTTATCTCGTTCTATCCATCACCACACCACATGTCTGGACAACTTCCCCTGTTGTATTGACAGCTGTGGATTAAAAATGGGGCTGTGATCGGCGCCCCCTGTTGGCAGAATCAATCCAAACACATTGTTCTTTACTTCATCAGCTGTCCAAGCCGAGCACTTTTTATTTCTCTAGAGGAAAATCTGAAGGTAAGCACTATTCCTACTTCCAGACAGAGGGAGCGAGAGGTCTTTTCAGACATTCATGGACCACCTCGGAGGGGAACATGCATTTTACATTTACAGGGTTTGCTTTTGAATGGGTGCATTTCTTCACAATAACTACTAGCAATATTCATGATGCTAAACTATGGATCAATGTTTAAACCGTGGCAGGCAAATGGTCCATGTAGAGTACAGTTATTTTGAATGTGCTTGGTCTAGTCGAGGGAAAGCGTAGGTGTTATTAGCCTTCTGATCTTAGCTAAAGAGGGTTTTGCTCTCTCAGCAGTGCTGAGGCTCGTTCACTGGACCTCATTCATCAAAGGCCTCTGGGAGGTATTGAGAGGCTCTGCTGTCTGAGAGCGGCCCGCTGTCAATGATTCTTACCTTTGTTTGTAATTGTCTCTGAGAAATCTTTAGCCCTGCAAAGCCCTCCATACTCTCTCTCTCTTTCTCTCTTTCTCTCTCTCTCTAGCCCATAGCACCTTTTCCTGACTCTCCCGAGACCAGTCGATGCAGTCAATGCATCTAAAACCTCAGATCAACCAAAGACTCAGAGTATCCAAGTAAGGCTATATAAAGTAGCTTTACTTGATCTCTACAGCACTTCACTTCCTTTCCCTGATTTTAAAAGGTTTTTAAAAGGTTTAAAAGTTTTACTTCTTTTTTTACCAATTAATTTGCTTAACTAGTTGGTATCAAACGTTTACCACTTAATTTAATATATATCAAGTTTTATCATTATTTACAATGCAATCATATGTGCTTTAACTGTTGATATTATAATTATGATAAAATTTATTATATATTTTATATTATTTTAGTGTAAAATATATATAATAATAATAATAATAATAATAATAATAATAATAATAATAATAGTTATTATTATTATTATTATTATTATTATTATTGTTGTTGTTTTTTTGTTTCTTTTGTTTTTTCCCCCAAAAAATACAATGATTATCTATGAAATGTGCAATATTGACACGTCTCCCAGGTAATTTTTAACCCTATTAGACTAAACTATTTTCTCCTTGGTATATAATAATAATGGTTCAGAAAATAATGTTTTTCCTATAGAACTTGCTGCATAGAAAGGCAAGTGTCAGGTTTTTTTTTTTATTATTATTATTAGTTATATTTCATTGTTTTTTAATTATTAGATTTTGATCATTAGGCTCTACATTTTAACATTTCTGTATGAATAAATGATAATAAAACAGTTGATAAGGAAAAATAAAAAAATGATGTTTTACAGCATTTGGGGATAGTGAACTCTTTCATGTTATTCCTCTCAGACACGTGTAGCCAGATGTCACAAGTTGTATTGCAGAAAATTTGTATGTTACAACACAGCTAAACACTCAGTGGAAAGCACCAACCACCTGCTTCACCATACACGAGCCTACAGGTGCCTTTACTTGGCCATAAAATGTTTGTAATTGGCTACTGTTGTTTTGACTGACATAAGAGAGAGAACCACCAACCCTCTGACCCTCTGACCCTCTGACCATGTACGGCTATGGCCTCACTGGGATTTAAACTTGTGACCCTTCAATAATAGGGTAGATATTTCTCTATGCAACATTCAAAAACATTTAAGGACACATTTTACATAACGGTTTGGACTCTATGCACTGTATTCTCATCAGTCAAGTTATACCAAGTTGAACGCATAAGGGTTAAATTCAAACAGGATAAAAAGTACTGGAGCACTTTACACTATCGATATTATGCCTGCCAAGCATATGCAACAACCCCCTCTCTCTCTCACTCTCTCAATTTCAAATTTTTCTCTCTCTTTAAAATACAATGTGCTCTCTATTTAAAATACACTACTCGCTCTCGCGCTCTCTTTCTCTCTCTCACGCTCTCTCTCTTACACACACCAACACAAACCATTTTAAACAGTAAAGTAAGGCTCATCCCAGTGAAAGGCCAACATCCTAAATAAAATGGAGTGGCATTAATATTTATGCCAGTAAAGTGCCCACATAATCAGATAGAGGGATGTCAGCTAGCTGGCGTTTTTTTGTGGGATGAGTGTGTGAGTGATGCATGTACTCCCTCTCACACACCACCTTACATAAGCATTAACTTCCATTCCATCCTCCCTCCTTCATGAAAACACCTTTGACAGCGACCCCCCTTCACACACACACACACATACAGACGCACACTTATCTGTCACACATTTTATTTCGCTTTTTCACTACCACTCTCACAACCATATGCTGACCCAAAGAGATGGAGGTAGGCTAGTGCCCTCGGTTGAGGGCCGTAGAAATTGCAGCAGTGAAAGCCAGGTGGGAGGCAAAGGGAATAAATAAAACCGGGTGATGTTTCTAAATGTGCTCCCATCAAGAAATATGACTCTTCAAAGTGAGGCTGTCTGTGAAAGAGTGAAATAAGGGTCATGGAACAGAATGATTTGAGCATTTGCAGCTGGGGTATAAGATGAAGATCCAGGGATTGAGGAATCCAACTCCAGGTCTGAGTCTCACATGCTTCATGTGTTTATTTAGGCTTACTTTTATTTATCCTTATGATTGTATTGAAAGAAACAGATTTAAGCACTAAATGTAAAAGCCACTGATGAGACAATCTTACGTGCTTCATCCCTGCAACATCACAGGAAGTTCTCAAAGCTTCAATGGACGATGCATTTGAGAATTCTCCATCAAGCATTGGTTAAATTGTGAGAAACATGGACTTAGAACAAAGCATTTGGGGTCTGTTTGATGCTGACTGGAGACTCCCTTGAGAAGCATCCATCTACAGAATTCATCCCTGATATAATATACTACAGCATGCATTCTTCCACCTTATTTATAGTCATATTGTTAGATTCATATTGTTCTACAGGGTGGGATGTGCAAATCCTTTTTTACGGTTTCATACCATTGGTGTTGGTCAATCAGGGGAAAAAAAAGAAAAGTGTAGACACCACAAAGAATATAGTGGACCAGACCATCTCCTTTGTGTCTGTCGCTGTAGTGCCCTAGAGGTAAGAGACTACTGGATAAAGGAAACCACTCACCTTGATGGCAAACCAATGAAAAGTGACAGAAAGAAACTGAGAAACTGTTAAGCCTGGCAAGTAAATGAGATGGAGAAAGCATGCATTTGCCAGGTGTTGCAAAATGAGGATTGCTGGAGTGAGATGAAGATGGAAAAGGTCAGTAATGTGGCTTTAGTTCTCAGCCAGGGAATGTTGTATCAGAGATCACGGCACTCCCTAAACACCTGACCAAAAATGAAGGTGTTAATATCCTTTCAGCCCAGATGTTATTGTGAAAATCTTTAACGAACCATGACAGAAATGTGGTTTCATATTCGTTCGATGACTTTCAACCATTTCGGGCACGACCTGAAATGTTCATCAGAGACAAATGTAAAGTATCGCGCATCGTAATCTGAAAAATATTAGTCGCGAGAACGAAAATGGCTAATAATAGCGCAGCCGTGAGAGGGAACGGCGAGGTAAATTGTGGTTGGTTGGTTTTTATTGCTTGTTATTAAATCTGGGCCAAACAATTATTATTTTTCTCTCTCTTTTGTTAGGGCAACATAAGAGGAATTAAAACTACGCCCCTGGGCTGTACGCTTTAGCAGTAGTGATTAAAACCAGGAAACGGTGATACACAAGCTATTAGACAAAGCTATAATCAAATTCATTAATTTTACCCGTTTGGAGGCTGACAAGCTTTCTTAAAGTGAGATTAGCCTTACTCAAGTACAATAACAGCAGGTGTGATTGCAAATTAAAGGGTTGTGGGTTGCATTCTTTAAAAAAAAAAAAAAAAAAATTAACGAAAACAGTGTTATTCTCTAGGGCCACACTTAGCTTTTCTCTTATGGGACTTGGAGTTATTAGACTCATATATAAACTGTATCAATTTTAACTGATCTTATTGTTAACTAGCCAGTCAATGCCACACAACCCATTGTGCATTATTGAGCCCTTTTTACCTTACACCTGTGGGGCCGTCGGTTACAAAATGATTGTACATTATGGATGGAAACCATAAATATACAATAATTACAAAACGATAATGGGATATGTGATAAAAAGAATAATTGATGACTACAGCACAAAAATTTGCCTACCAATAATTTCCCATATTCATTCTATATCAGCCAGTAAATAGTAAACAAAGTGATTATGTACTAAAATTGTTATGAATTATAATACTGTTGCTTTCTTCCTTTCTACATGTGCTGATAAGAAAAACAACTGTTTTATACTGTTCTGTCTGCATGAAAAGATTATTCTTTTTTTTAATCATCCTCATTTTAAACTTCTGTGTAAAAAGAATTGGTAAAGAGAATAAGAATTGGTACTTACAGTACATCATACTGTATAAACATTACACTGGACAGAAGATGACAAACCATGCCTAAGTTTTAAATTAACAAAATGGTAATCCTGTACTTCTGAAAACCATATCAAGCTTCAAAGTTGTAGCTAAAGTCATGCAGTATGTACGTAGCATAGTTAGCTAATCTATCCAGCCATTCGATCACACAATAAGGTTACGGACGTCCAGAAGCATATCTGAGAGACACACGGCAGGCTGGGGTGCCAACACGTCACAGGGCACAAGCATGCACACTCAGAAACTCAATCATACACGGCAGACCGTTTAAAAATTTGCTTGTCTTTTGACTGTGGAAGGAAACTAGAGTATCTGGAGGAAACCAACCAAAGCACGAGGAAACACACAGACCGAAGTCAAGATTAGAACCCTCATCCCTGGAGGTGCAAGGAGGACAGTACTAACTAAAGTCTTTATAGTTCTAGTTAGTGGGTTGAATTTGTTAATACAGGCTAATAAAAATTAAACAAAGATCATGAACCATTATCATAATCTTATTCTGACAATTTTTGAATGTAACTTCTAAACTTGCAAAGCATATTAGCAAGTTTATGTTTAAGTTTAATATGTTAAACTGAGACGTGGGTGTTACTCATATCATTAGATTTATCCTATGGAAAATCTTTTTAAATAGGATTTTTTTTTTTTACATATCTGGATTCTGAAACAATAATCTGTAATCAAAGCAAACTATTTTTTTATATTAAAATTAATTTTTATATTTTTTAATATTTATCAACCAGAGCACACCTCAGACTGTGTTGGAACAAGTACTGTAAATTATAGTTATTGTACAGTACCGTTATTGCCAGCAGCATAACTTTAAGCCTATGTACTGTATGAACCAATAGGATGCATTTTAAGTTTGCATTTGTTGTCTCTAAAGTGGAATTAAAATTCCACCGCTTCAGAGACAACACCAAAAGCAAAAAAAAAAGGGGGGGGGGGTCCAAATCACTGCTCTCTATTAACCATTTTCCGAGAGTGTGATGAACATCCCATAGTCTAAGTAAAACTGATACAGGTCTTGATTTTGACCAGAGGGTCCCTTTAAGCTCAGACAAGAGGAGGGGGAAACAGATAAAAAACCTGAAACAGAACTGACCACAATCAATTCTGAAGCACAGCACCAAATTAATTAGAGTTCTGCATGGGAAGGCCTGAGCTAGCTCCTGGCTGCTCTCTCCCTATTAGTCTCTCTCGCTACTCGCCTCGCTCCACTCCAGAGCACCAGGGAACATGCTGGAACAAGTCTGGCCGTGCCCTACACCCACCTTCGTGCAGCAACCGGCACATGGGCCAGCCACAGGCTGCAAACGATTACCCCCAATTTATTCAAATGATTAAACCGCATATGAAACGTAAGAGCAGAGTTACAAGGGGCTTAAGTGTTTGGGTAAGCCTTTCTTCTAGTTCTCTTAATAGTTGTGAATTACGACAAATTCTAGTTAGAAAATATTAGCAATCTTATGGCTTTTCCAGAAGAATCATCGCATCATTATTTTCCTTTTTATACTTATGTGATATGTGATATGTTATATTATGTGATAATGCGATTTATAATAATAAATTTAATAATCATGTTTGACTATCAATAAGGAAATCAGAGTCCATGTGTTTGTGTGCAATTAGTTTTAAGGGTCAGTGTTTAAGAATATATATATAGAGAGAAAAATTTCAATATCCAATCCTTTTTCCCAAAAATTACCAACAACCAACTTTTAGAAAAATGTGGGGGAAAATTTCAGTGATGTATAGAACCATAAAAATGACTTTGCTGAAGTGACATTTTATCTGTCTCTCACATCATTTTGGAGAAATTTGCCACACTCATCTTTACAACATTGTTTCAGTTTATTAAGATTTGAGGAGTCTTATTTATGCACAGCTCTCAACATCGCAGCCACAGCATCTCAAAGTGGTTGAGGTCTGGCCTTTGACTTGGCCAAGGTTCTAATACCTTCATTTTATCTCTTCCTTATTAAGTGTGAATTAAGTGTGTTTGACAAAAAAAAAATTATTTAACAAAATCTAAGCTGTACCCAGATGACCATGAACACCAAGCAGGAAATCAGATAAAATACACTCACTCATTCTTTTACTTATTCTTTATACCTCTTATCCAATGCAGGGTCACGGGAGGCCACGGTATTCCAGGGCACAAGATTCAAGATTCAATTCAAGATTCAAAGAACTTTATTAATCCCAGGGGGAAATTGCTTAAAGATGGGGTATGCAGTGGGTGGGGTGCCAATTAATCGCATGGCATGAGCACACATAAATGCACACACTCACACACTATGGACGATTTGTAAAAACCCTTAAAAGGCATTTGTTTGCAGCTAGATTTTGACCACATGTCTAATATTAAGTAGGTTTTGCCATCTTCCTTTGCTAGTGATGCACTGTTTTTTTTATACCTTTCTGTAGGAAGCAGCATTTACTTTTACTGTTGCAATTTGAGATACAGTAGGTCTTCTGTAAGGTTGATGTGGTGTTGGAAGCAGACAAAATTGGCAAGTATTTGAGCAACAAATTATATGTCCATGAATGGGTCAGATCAACTCCCAAACTGCAGCTCTTGTGGGATGTCCTGATCTGCAGTGGTCAGAATCTTGCAAGGTAAACTGGAGAACCAGCAACAGGGTCATGGGCAGCCAAGGCTTACTGATGCACAGGAGGAGCGAGATCTGGTCTGCACAGCCCGTTTCAATAGAAGGGTTAGTGATGTTCAAATTGGTGCAAAGGTTAACGCTGGTTGTGATAGATAGAAGGTGTCAGAACACATAGTGCATCACTGGTTTTGGTAGAGAAAGGAGGACCTACTTAATATTAGGCTGAACGGTGTATACTTAATTAATAATCATTAATAATTAACGTACACTTGATTGTACAGTTAATGCAAATAATATGGTATGACTGGGTTTCTCTTTGTCAAATAAAACAGCTTGAAGATTTGTTTTTAATAAAGCCCATGTATTTCGTAAGTCACTTTGGATTAGGGCATTTGCAAAGAGTAATAAATATGTGCAATTTCAACTTGACAGTTTATTATGAAGTTGATGTTTACATTAGGTCATCTTTTCCAAGCATAGATTTACCCACACTTAATAGAAAGAGTAGGATACTGTATAAATGCTTTTCAGGCCAGGGGTAGCTCAGTGGTTAAGGCATTGGACTACGGTTCGGAAGATCCCAGGTTCAAACCCCACAACCACCAAGTTGCCACTGTTGGGCCTTTGAGCAAGGCCCTTAACCCTCAACTGCTCAGATGTATAATGAGATAAAAATGTAAGTCGCTCTGGATAAGAGCGTCTGCCAAATGCCTAAATGTAAATGTCTTTTCTCTCTGAAATTATAGGAATTTCTCGAATACCAAATTTCTTGTGTAAATGTTCATGTGACCAATTTTACCAATAAATCTGTCTATGTGATTTGTTAGCACACATGGATACTTAGCAATAAGCACACAATGTCCATTCAGTCAGTGCTGGTATAAAATCTTTTGTAAAGAGATAGCCTTAGACTCTGGAAAGGTAAATTCAGAAACGGTCGAAAATTTGGACATTCACAACAGAAAACAGCCATGGGGATAAGCAGACGCAGTGTCAGCGCAACCTGCATCAGTGCTGAATGGAAGCACGATTGTGAATCTGACTCTTCAGAAGCTGACTCTGCTCTTCTCTTTGGGTTTTCTCCCTCTCTCTCTCTCTCTCTGAAAAGATCTGCAGCTCTTTTGAGAACGCACTCACTCCGCTCACTAAAACATTTGAAGGCGCTGTCAAGTCTTCTCGTTAAGACTGGAGTAATGGGACATATGCAATAAAATCAAAGCTGCATTTCTCTCTGCTGGTTTTGGAACTTTAATGCGGCAGAACTTTAGGACAAAAGGGATCATCTAGACTTGGACGTCTCGACTCAAGCCTAGCTGTCAGGAACCAAGGGTTAATGCATTGCGATTAGCGCTCATGGGTCTTCATCTGATATGTTTTTAATTAACGGTATCCCATTCAAGCTCTTGAAGTCATCCCCCACTCTTGACCCAAAAAAGGAAAAGTTTTGACAGGGCTAATTAATGAGCGTTTGGGAAAAAAAAAAAAAAAAAACGGAGAGAGAGGCAAGACGTTTGGTTCATTAGACAAGCCAGTCTGCTACACATCAAACGGGCCAGAGTGGTCCATGTGATCCCTTTCTTTTATTTCCCATCTCAGAGTGGTGGGAGCAAGTGAGGATGAAAGAAAGAGAGAGGAGAGACACAGAGAGAAAGAGTAGCGTTGGCACTTTGTAACAGAAGAGATGAATGACTCCTTACCTCTGAAACGCTGTGGCCTTAATGAAACCTCCAGAGGCAAAACAATGGCATCTTTCTCACACACACACATACACACCATACAACATACTGTAGCGACTCAAATACTGTACCTCTGCATATTCCACCTACATGAATGCCAAACTCAATTCTCAATGCTTTGCTCATCCATTAACGTGGCACACATATGCAACTTACTCAATCACAAACACAAATTGGTACGGATGTGTATTTGTGCAAATGTCCCACACTTTCCCTCAGACACACACTCTATAAAGGAGGGCACATTCGCACACGGCCTCTGAGGCTCTGAGGCCACCTGGAACAATAAAACAGGTCATGTATACACTACATGACACTTATTATCGATAAGACTCAAAATACGGCACATATACCGTATCACCCCAAATCCTCTTTAAAACAGTTGCTCATTCTTTATCAATCTGGCCGTGCATTAAGAGAAGGTATATCTCTGTCACTGAAAGTTTTGAATTTAAATGCTTCATTGTGGATTTTATTGAGTCTCTAATAAAACAATCCTATACAGTCAGGTTTAGAGGGAAAAGCAGACAGACAAAAAAGGCTCCTGGCCATCATCCTTTCAGCCAATATCTCATTTCTCACCCACTTTCCCCACTTTTCTGTCTTGATTTCTTTGTTTTTGGCAGAATATGAGGGCGGCTGAAAACCCATCGGTCGTCCCGTTAAAGGCATGTGGGGACATAACTCACGCCGGCCTCCGCTATCGGCCAGCCAGCCGCCTCATAAGGCTGAGATAAAGCTGGGGCCAGGGACACAAACAGAGACATCAATCTTCCCTGATCAGCTGCAGATAGAGAGAAAGAGACGCCCCAAAAAATAGAGAAACAAATTGGATGTCAATATAAGGGTCTGAGACCAAGCACCCGGTCACCCGAAGTCCAGAGTCCAGTCCAACTGACCTCTAGTTGTGTTTTTGAGCCTGTGTATGAGGCGTACGTGTGTGTTTTGTTAAGTGCTCCGACTACTTCAGAGATACAAGAAGTTACTTCAAGGTAGTTATTCGGAATAAGAAAAAGGCATGATGTACTGTACATGAAAAAACAACATTACTTGTCTCTGTAGGGTATTCGACCACAACAAGACAGCAGAATAGCTTCAGTGCTTCTTGGCACAGATTCCAAAAGAAAACTCTTTAAACTGTAGTTTGATAAGGGTGATAGAGAGCACTGTCAAACCAAACTCTTCAGTAGTTTTTCAATTACTGTCGGTTGAAATTCCAGTGAATTTCAGAGTTTCCAGTAAACCCTTGTTCTCTATGAGTGTGAATAGGGCCATCCTTGAAGAGACCACACCTATCAGGATATAAACATGTTATCACAGGTTAAACATGATCAGTTATAATATTTTTATATATCTGTGACTTCTCTCAGAAAATGAAACAGGAGAACCCGAACAATGACAAAATTGCACAGTTCTCCAAAGCGTTACCGAGCCTGTGTATTTCCTTTTTCTTTAATTTGTCACATGTGCATTTGTGATATACAGTCATATGTACTTTTACAGCCCCTTGGCTACTGTAAAGTACGTTATAACCTTTAAACTTGTATAATGAAAGAGTGATACTGGATGCTTTCAGAAATGTCAAGATATTTTTAAATCTTTCAGTAAAGAAGGTTAATAATAAAGAAAGAAAGCACTGTTCTGTGCACTTAATTTATTTACTGTTATAGCCTTTACATTCTGGTGGCATATCATTTCTCATGATGCAAAAGTTCACTGGCCTTTCATTTCTCTTCTAGTGCAAATGCGTGTTAAGAAAGTTCCATTTGTAATAAAATGCTTTTTATTAATATGAGTTGCACGTTATTTATTAGCAAGATGCTCCATCCGATCCTCTCCATCTCTCTCTCTCTCTCTCTTTAGTTCACACAATTTTATGTTTTTCATGCTCTCTTCCTTGTTTTTTACCCCCCCCCCCCCTTTATCCTTCTCTGTTTATGTGGGTGATGCACTCTGCTTATCAGCCTTCTGTCATTTTTCTGTGAATACTCAGGCTCCTTTCAGCCAGACTGAGCTCATAAACATGCAGCCAAAGCAGTTTATAGTAGTGCTCATACTTACAGATAGAGAGATAGCTCAAAGTAGATACAGTACATATGATGTGAGATGAATTACCTAGGCTTAAACAAAATAACTACTTTATTGACTGTATACACTGCCTGGCAGACAAAAAGAAAGAAAAAGGCACCATTTCAGAAGGGTCTAATTATAGGACTGTATTAAGCAAAGAAAACAACTAAGATTATTCAAAATAACAGGAAATGTGTGAACGCCTTAACACTTTATTAAAACCTGGAAGGATGGTGCTGAACCATCAACTTTGTGGAAGAAATGTCAGAAGAAAAAAAAATCATGAACAGAGAAATCACTTAAACACCTGCTGAAGTTGCATGGTAAAAATCAACAATAAAAAAAAAAAAAAAAACACTTAATTGTGAACATAAAAGCATTTCCATACATAAACAACAGCTGTGTGGCCATAAGAAAGTCACTTATTAGTGAGACTAATCAGAAACAAAGGCTTGCATTTGGCTTGGATTTTTTAACAATAGGAAAACATCATGTGAGCTAATGAGTCTAGATCGCCCCTGTTCTAAAGCAATAAGCGTGATTAACCCATCATGCACGGTACCCACTGTACAAGCCTCTGGAGGCAGTGTTATGATCTGGGGTTGCTTCATTTGGTCAGGGCAAAAAAATTAAGTTTGCTGACAGCTTGGTGGTTTTCTGGATATTTGGTTTACTTTATAATATATAGTTTAGTTTAAATATGACATATAAAGTCATGTGTAAAAGTTAGTGCTCCCCTTTTAATTATATGTGTCTTTGTGTAAAACTGATCAAAGCAGGTCTTCGTATTAGGCAAATACAACCTTAGACAACCATTATTGATTTAACAAAAAATTAAGCCAAAAAGAAAAAAAAAATAATGTAAACAATACTATGTACGGCATTCGCTTATGCAAATCTCTGTTAATTTCCCACCTCAGCATTTGAGTTGGTTGAGGTCTGGACTTTGACCTGGCCATTTTAAAACATTTATTCTTTTATTTGTTAGCCATTTTCACCTTTTTTTTCAGTAAAAAAGTAGTTGTATTTGTCTAATACTAAGACTCGCTAAAATCCGAAGATTTTTGTTGTTTTTCAATACACACACACTAAAACACTGAATTGTGAGCACACTATCTTTTACCAACAATATTATATGTCATAGTTAAACTATATATGTTTATTTTAAGATTTAATGATGCAACAAGATATTTTTATTTTAACATTTAGGGATGTAACTACAGCATACAGTATGATTTGGACTGTAACTCCAGTCCATTTCACACGAAGCACATTCATTCACTAACTCATTTAAATTTAGGGAATTAATTAATATAAAATTTTAAATTAATATAAATTTACTAATACTTCCATTGGCATTTTTGGGGGCTACGGTTAAAGGAAATGAGAAAACATAGAGGAAACCCACATGAACAAAGGCAGAACATGCAAAACTCTATAAGTAACCCAAATATCCAGAAAACCGCCAAGCTGTGAGGTGGCACCGCATACCTGCTGCACCATAATGTCATTATCCTGGAGCAATAAAAACAGTGATTCCACTTACTTGAGTTTTCCAAAAGGTTGTGTGGGATCCATGTGCCACTAAAACTACATCTTTCACATAAACAAAACTTTTTTTTCCCCCATAAAGCGAACATTTCCACACCACCCAGTCACTGATTAATTTCCGATAGTACGCATTGTCATGTTTTATTCCATACTGTATCCATCCGTACTGTATTTGCTACTGTTTTTTTTTTTTAAATGAGCGTGTGAGGGAGTGTGCCAGATTTGTAAAAGTTTCCACCTTCACAGTCCACTGTCACAACATTAAGATCACACTTGTCATTGGCATTAGCTGGGTTTTTCTGTGGAGAGAAATCTAAGCTCAGGAAAGATCAACTCCTGCGCGGCTGCATTGCCAGAGCCTGAAATGAAAATTAATCGATGCGACCTGACATGATGTAAATTAAAACTTACCTGGTATGATAAGCACTTAAAACTCTGTGAACCAATACTGATTCATGACTTCCTCCCTCTCAAAACAACATTCCTATTAGTTTTACTATAGTTACTGAATAAGCATTAAGATCTATAACCGACAAGGCAAGAGGATTTGCATGTTTGGTCGTGAATTTATTTATTTGAAACCTAATGCAATCCAACCACAAAGATCTTGCTTGCAAATCTTCAAGCAGTGAAACTGCGAATCTTCTCCCCTTCTCTCTCTTTCTCTCTCTCTCTCTCTCATTTGCCCATCCCTACCACGGAGCAGGTGATTAAAGTCATTAGGAGTCACCTGGCTGCCAGGCGTTCCTCTATTTACACTGCTGCAGAGATGCCAAATGGAGCGCATCTAGACACGCTAATGTTTCAATAGCTGAGAGAAAAGAAAGAAAGAGAAAGAAAAAAAAAAGATTGAATACATTTACCAAATTATATCTCTACCTACCATGATTTTGGTCAGACTGAGCCTCCTTATGACAAATAGGATCTGATTTACTGTCATATAAAAAAACATTTGTCAGCGCCAGTCCGGATAATCACAGCAGGGGCAAAAGCAAGAAAAACTTTTACATGGCTTTTAGTTGAAATGGTACATGTGTTAGTTTCGGTTCAGTTTTGATCTTAGGAAGGGGTGGGGGTGGGGTGGGGGGGGTTGTGTGTGTATGCTGTGCATGTGTGTAAAGAAAAGGACTGACATGTAGGCCTTCTGCATCACATTCTTATTTTATATTTGACATATGTTATGGGCGTAATGCTGATTTTATGAACGTTAAATTAAAGAGTCGTGTGGAAGTGTGGGTTTAAGGAATTGGATTTGTCATGGGATGTGGCTGTGTCTTACGTTCCGTCGACGCGGAAGTGTTGTCTGCACAGCGGGGTCCAAGTCACACTGGGAGAAGAGTAGAAGGAACAAAGACTCACAGAGCGGAAACCAGCCATCATATGGTAACAGCATGTTTAGCCTGGAGAGAGTCAGATATGGTGGACAGCGCCATCTGTGGGCCGGTTTGTATGCTGAATTCTCAGAAGAAGAAAAAGATATTTTAAAAAATGGGATAAAAAGTTTTTACTTTTTGTTTTAAAATGAGCTCTAAAAAATTAGTGATTTAACCCCAAAAAAAGTATTTATTGTTATTATTTTTAATATTATTATTATTATTATTATTATTATTATTATTATTATTATTATCAGTTAGTACAGTATATAGGTTTTTGTTCCTGATCCTAA